>NW_024399979.1:47756-151485 GCF_905171765.1 Bufo bufo
GTTAAAGAGGCGGGCACTGTGGAGGTCACTGTTAAAGGGGAAGGCACTGTGGAGGTCACTGTTAAAGAGGCGGGCACTGTGGAGGTCACTGTTAAAGAGGCGGGCACTGTGGAGGTCACTGTTAAAGAGGCGGGCACTGTGGAGGTCACTGTTAAAGAGGCGGGCACTGTGGAGGTCACTGTTAAAGAGGCGGGCACTGTGGAGGTCACTGTTAAAGGGGCGGGTACTGTGGAGGTCACTGTTATAGAGGCGGGAACTGTGGAGATCACTGTTAAAGAGGCGGGCACTGTAGAGGTCACTGTTAAAGAGGCGGGCACTGTGGAGGTCACTGTTAAAGGGGCGGGCACTGTGGAGGTCACTTTTAAAGAGGCGGGCACTGTGGAGGTCACTGGTAAAGGGGCGGGCACTGTGGAGGTCACTGTTAAAGAGGCGGGCACTGTGGAGGTCACTGTTAAAGGGGCGGGCACTGTGGAGGTCACTGTTAAAGAGGCGGGCACTGTGGAGGTCACTGTTAAAGAGGTGGGCACTGTGGAGGTCACTGTTAAAGGGGCGGGCACTGTGGAGGTCACTGTTAAGGGGGCATGGGCCACTATTAAAGGGGCAACTACTGTGGAGGTCACTGTTAAGGGGG
The DNA here is from genome assembly GCF_905171765.1 of Bufo bufo. Lineage (NCBI taxonomy): Eukaryota > Metazoa > Chordata > Amphibia > Anura > Bufonidae > Bufo > Bufo bufo. Next base: position 48,388 of record NW_024399979.1, read on the forward strand.
CGGGCCCCTGAGGAGGTCACTGTCAAGGGAGTGGGGTGCTGTGAAACTCACTGTTAAAGGGGCGGGTTGCTGTAAAGGTCAATGTTAAGGGGATGGGCTGCTGTGGAGGTCCCATTTTAAGGAGGCGGGGCACTGTGGGGGGGTCAGTGTTAAGGGGCGGGGTGCTGTGGAGGTCACTGTTAAAGGGGCGGGGTGCTGTGGAGGTCACTGTTAAAGGGGCGGGGTGCTGTGGAGGTCACTGTTAAAGGGGCGGGGTGCTGTGAAGGTCACTGTTAAAGGGGCGGGGTGCTGTGAAGGTCACTATTAAAGGGGCGGGGTGCTGTCACTGTTACGGGGAATACTGTCGATATCTTTTAACGACACACAGACACATGAAATGAAGCAGATGACATATACCCGTGTGAAGCCGCGTCCTTCCGCTAGTGCTGTATATACAATCCTGCCCAGTATAGCCTATAAAGGACACAGCGCACTGCTGACTCCTGCTGGTCATCCCTGGTACTGCACATGATTTCTTACTGTTTATCTTGGTAGTTTTTTTATGAGGGTTTTTCAAAGACTAGAAGTCCTGAAAAGTCCTGCAGCATTTTAATATACTTTGCGTTACAATTCTTTAGAGCTTTTTCAAGATCTCTTCTTGCTGGCAGTGAATAAGACTATTCACACAGGTGAACGGCTCGTCGCAGTAGTTACCTGCTATCTGTGATCAGAGCTCCTTCTCACCCATATGTGTACATACCATAAAGGCAGATCATGGGCCCTGATTTTTCCCCCTTCCCTTTGTTTCGGGGTAAGGAGAACCTGTGCGTGACGAGGGGGTGTAATCATGAAGGGGGGGAGGGGTCATTTTGGTCTTTGTCATGGAGCCCATTTTCTTCTGTGCCCACCATTGTTCTTATCCTTTGGAATTAAACTATGAAAGTTTCTATTTACTGACAGCAAGCAGAGATCATGAAAGCCAAGTGATATCAACATTGAAAGTACTACCGGTATATCTGAAACAACTGCGGAACCTATCTGGACAATTCCTTTAAAATCCAACATGCTGACCCTCAATCTCTGGATGTCGGTGGGCGGTGGACCTCTCATACATATCTGGGTCCTCAGACAAAGTGTGAACAGAGCCTGAGAAGGTCATGAGCTCCTATCTATAATGTAACGCTATGCGCACAATATTTTACCCTGCTGCTGGGTGGGGGCCCCATAAACCGTCTTCCGGCCCCTAATGTTTAGATTTCTGCATGAAGCAGCATTGTGAATAATATGGATGAGACGGGAATCTATGAACTTGTATGGGCTTTTATAGAACTGAGTGGAGCGCAGATCCGGGAGGCTGGGCGCCCCCTGGTGGATGACAGCAGAGCCTGCAGTCCAGGTGAATGCAGCAAAGTTCATTTATTAATATCACTACAAAAAAACAAGCGAAACAGATGGAGAGCAGAACTGACAGAGAGAAGAACCAACAGAGAGCAGAACCGACAGAGAGAAGAACCAACAGAGAGCAGAACCGACAAAGAGAAGAACCAACAGAGAGCAGAACCGACAAAGAGAAGAACCAACAGAGAGCAGAACCGACAAAGAGAAGAACCAACAGAGAGCAGAACCGACAGACAGAAGAACCAACAGAGAGCAGAACCAACAGAGAGCAGAACCGACAGAGAGAAGAACCGACAGAGAGCAGAACCGACAGAGATTAGAACCGACAGGGAGAAGAACCAACAGAGAGCAGAACCGACAGAGAGCAGAACCGACAGAGAGAAGAACCGACAGAGAGCAGAACCGACAGAGATTAGAACCGACAGAGAGCAGAACCGACAGAGAGAAGAACCGACAGAGAGCAGAACCGACAGAGATTAGAACCGACAGAGAGCAGAACCGACAGAGAGAAGAACCGACAGAGAGCAGAACCGACAGAGAGAAGAACCGACAGAGAGCAGAACCGACAGAGAGCAGAACCGACAGAGAGAAGAACCGACAGAGAGCAGAACCGACAGAGATTAGAACCGACAGAGAGAAGAACCGACAGAGAGCAGAACCGACAGAGAGCAGAACCAACAGAGAGCAGAACCGACAAAGAGAAGAACCGACAGAGAGAAGAACCAACAGAGAGCAGAACCAACAGAGAGAAGAACCAACAGAGAGCAGAACCGACAGAGAGAAGAACCGACAGAGAGCAGAACCGACAGAGATTAGAACCGACAGAGATTAGAACCGACAGAGAGAAGAACCGACAGAGAGAAGAACCGACAGACAGAAGAACCGACAGAGAGCAGAACCGACAGAGAGAAGAACCGACAGAGAGCAGAACCGACAGAGATTAGAACCGACAGAGATTAGAACCGACAGAGAGAAGAACCGACAGAGAGCAGAACCGACAGAGAGAAGAACCGACAGAGAGCAGAACCGACAGAGAGAAGAACCGACAGAGAGCAGAACCGACAGAGATTAGAACCGACAGAGATTAGAACCGACAGAGAGAAGAACCGACAGAGAGCAGAACCGACAGAGAGAAGAACCGACAGAGAGCAGAACCGACAGAGAGAAGAACCGACAGAGAGAAGAACCGACAGAGAGCAGAACCGACAGAGAGCGGAACCGACAGAGAGCAGAACCGACAGAGAGCAGAACCGACAAAGAGAAGAACCGACAGAGAGCAGAACCGACAAAGAGCAGAACCGACAGACAGAAGAACCAACAGAGAGCAGAACCGACAGAGAGCAGAACCGACAGAGAAAAGAACCGGCAGAGATTAGAACCATCAGAGATTAGAACCGACAGGGAGAAGAACCGACAGAGAGCAGAACCGACAAAGAGAAGAACCAACAGAGAGCAGAACCGACAAAGAGAAGAACCAACAGAGAGCAGAACCGACAGAGAGCAGAACCGACAGACAGAAGAACCAACAGAGAGCAGAACCGACAGAGAGCAGAACCGACAGAGAGAAGAACCGACAGAGATTAGAACCGACAGAGAGCAGAACCGACAGAGAGAAGAACCGACAGAGAGCAGAACCGACAGAGAGAAGAACCGACAGAGAGCAGAACCGACAGAGAGAAGAACCGACAGAGAGAAGAACCGACAGAGAGCAGAACCGACAGAGATTAGAACCGACAGAGAGAAGAACCGACAGAGAGCAGAACCGACAGAGAGCAGAACCGACAGAGAGAAGAACCGACAGAGAGCAGAACCGACAGAGATTAGAACCGACAGGGAGAAGAACCGACAGAGAGCAGAACCGACAGAGAGCAGAACCGACAGAGAGAAGAACCGACAGAGAGCAGAACCGACAGAGAGCAGAACCGACAGAGAGAAGAACCGACAGAGAGCAGAACCGACAGAGATTAGAACCGACAGAGAGAAGAACCGACAGAGATTAGAACCGACAGAGAGAAGAACCGACAGAGAGCAGAACCGACAGAGAGCAGAACCAACAGAGAGCAGAACCGACAAAGAGAAGAACCGACAGAGAGAAGAACCAACAGAGAGCAGAACCAACAGAGAGAAGAACCGACAGAGAGCAGAACCGACAGAGAGAAGAACCGACAGAGAGCAGAACCGACAGAGAGCAGAACCGACAGAGAGAAGAACCGACAGAGATTAGAACCGACAGAGAGCAGAACCGACAGAGAGAAGAACCGACAGAGAGCAGAACCGACAGAGAGAAGAACCGACAGAGAGCAGAACCGACAGAGAGAAGAACCGACAGAGAGAAGAACCGACAGAGAGCAGAACCGACAGAGATTAGAACCGACAGAGAGAAGAACCGACAGAGAGCAGAACCGACAGAGAGCAGAACCGACAGAGAGAAGAACCGACAGAGAGCAGAACCGACAGAGATTAGAACCGACAGGGAGAAGAACCGACAGAGAGCAGAACCGACAGAGAGCAGAACCGACAGAGAGAAGAACCGACAGAGAGCAGAACCGACAGAGAGCAGAACCGACAGAGAGAAGAACCGACAGAGAGCAGAACCGACAGAGATTAGAACCGACAGAGAGAAGAACCGACAGAGATTAGAACCGACAGAGAGAAGAACCGACAGAGAGCAGAACCGACAGAGAGAAGAACCGACAGAGAGCAGAACCGACAGAGATTAGAACCGACAGAGAGAAGAACCGACAGAGATTAGAACCGACAGAGAGAAGAACCGACAGAGAGCAGAACCGACAGAGAGCAGAACCAACAGAGAGCAGAACCGACAAAGAGAAGAACCGACAGAGAGAAGAACCAACAGAGAGCAGAACCAACAGAGAGAAGAACCGACAGAGAGCAGAACCGACAGAGAGAAGAACCGACAGAGAGCAGAACCGACAGAGATTAGAACCGACAGAGATTAGAACCGACAGAGAGAAGAACCGACAGAGAGAAGAACCGACAGACAGAAGAACCGACAGAGAGCAGAACCGACAGACAGAAGAACCGACAGAGAGCAGAACCGACAGAGAGAAGAACCGACAGAGAGCAGAACCGACAGAGATTAGAACCGACAGAGAGAAGAACCGACAGAGAGCAGAACCGACAGAGAGCGGAACCGACAGAGAGCAGAACCGACAGAGAGCAGAACCGACAAAGAGAAGAACCGACAGAGAGCAGAACCGACAAAGAGCAGAACCGACAGAGAGAAGAACCAACAGAGAGAAGAACCAACAGAGAGAAGAACCGGCAGAGAAAAGAACCGGCAGAGATTAGAACCATCAGAGATTAGAACCGACAGAGAGAAGAACCGGCAGAGAGCAGAGCCATCAGAGATTAGAACCGACAGAGAGAAGAACCGACAGAGAGAAGAACCGACAGAGATTAGAACCGTCAGAGAATAGAACCGACAGAGAGAAGAACCAACAGAGAGCAGGACCATCAGAGATTAGAACCCTCAGAGAGCAGAACTGACAGAGAGAAGAACCGACAGAGAGCAGAACCGACAGAGATTATAACCGTCAGAGATTAAGACCGTCAGAGATTAGAACTGACAGAGAGAAGAACTGACGAAGAGCGGAATTTATTGGGAGCAGAACCAACTTTGAGCAGAACTGATAATGAGTACAACCAAGTGGGAGCAGAACCATCCATGAGCAGAGTTATCTGAGAGCAAAACCAACCAAGAGGCAACAAAGCATGAGAGGAATTGACCAGAGCAGAACCAAAAAAGAGTAGAACCTACTATGGGCAGACCTGACAATGAGTACAACCAACCAAGAGCAGAACCATCCATGTGCAGACCCATCTGAGAGCAAAACGAAGGAGTGAAACAATTATGAGCAGAACCCTCTGTGAGCAGAACTGACCATAAGCAGAACCAAAAGAGAGCAGAACCAACCAAGAGCAACACCAACTGAGTATAAGCAAAAATTACCAAGATCAGAACTGACCACAAGTAGAATCATCTGTAAACAAAACTGACTGTGAACAGAACTGAGCATGAACAGAACCAAGTATGAGAAGAATCGACCATGAGCAGGACCGTTTGTGAGCAGAAACGACCATGAAAAGAACCGACCATGAGAAAAACTGGTCTGGAGGGTGCCAATCCTAAAATCAGGTGGGGGTGCCATGCTATGGTCTTATGAGAGTGTTGGTGTTAAGATATGCAAAGGGTGCCATGCTACGGTCTGGTGAGGGTGCTGGTGCTAGGGTCTGGTGAGGGTGCCATGCTTGGGTTGAGGGTGCCACCCTAGGGTTTGGTGAGAGTGTTGGTGCTAAGATTCTGGTGGAGGATCTGGTGAAGGATCTAGACTCAGGTGAAGCTACCACTGCCTGGTTTTGGTGAAGGTGCCACTGCTAGGTTCTGGAAGGACTTGAGGATGGCGATGGTAGAGGAGAGTAGTGGGATGGTGACAGGAGTTGACTGGGAACTTAAAATGGCCCTGGAAAAAACCTAAAAGTGGCGCCATGTTATAGGCAGATCCAAATTGACAGAACGTGTAGGCCAGCAATCCTGGCCTCCCAGCAAATTTCCCTGTAGGGTCCATGGGTGGTGAAGAAGGGGCATCGACAGTTACTGGGCCCAGTTTATCTATCTACTTGCAATCCTGCAAATCAGTGCCAGACCAGATGTCTATCATATTCACGTCATGAATCCTTTATCATGTGCAGCATGGGCCCGGGCATTGTGCAGCAGGGGCCCGGGCATTGTCCTGCTGCTGCCAGGATCATACAGGAGCTTTATCTCCATATATAGCACTGGATCAGGAGGAATCCCCCATGTGCTGATGATGAGAGTTTCCTGCCGCCCCTGCACCCGGCTCCGGAGCGGAGTTCCCCATCTCATGTCTCTCCTGCAGATGGTGGAGGCGGAGGGGAGACGCCACAGCTTGGCACCGTCACTGCCCTGCATGCCACAGACACAGGAGATGTGGGCACCAGCTCAATATAGATACAGGTAGATACATGGAGATACAAGGTACATGCTGGGTACATACAGGGAGATACAGGTGGATACAATATAGATAAGTACACATACAGTATAGATACAATATAGATAAGTACACATACAGTATGGATACAATATAGATAAGTACACATACAGTATAGGTACAATATAGATAAGTACACATACAGTATAGGTACAATATACAGTACACATACAGTATAGATACAGTATACAGTACACGTACAGTATAGGTACAATATAGATAAGTACACATACAGTATAGGTACAATATAGATAAGTACACATACAGTATAGATACAATATAGATAAGTATACATACAGTATGGATACAATATACACTGCTCAAAAAAATAAAGGGAACACTTAAACAACACAATGTAACTCCAAGTCAATCACACTTCTGTGAAATCAAACTGTCCACTTAGGAAGCAACACTGAGTGACAATCAATCTCACATGCTGTTGTGCAAATGGAATAGACAACAGGTGGAAATTATAGGCAATTAGCAAGACACCCCCAATAAAGGAGTGGTTCTGCAGGTGGTGACCACAGACCACTTCTCAGTTCCTATGCTTCCTGGCTGCTGTTTTGGTCACTTTTGAATGCTGGCGGTGCTTTCACTCTAGTGGTAGCATGAGACGGAGTCTACAACCCACACAAGTGGCTCAGGTAGTGCAGCTTATCCAGGATGGCACATCAATGCGAGCTGTGGCAAGAAGGTTTGCTGTGTCTGTCAGCGTAGTGTCCAGAGCATGGAGGCGCTACCAGGAGACAGGCCAGTACATCAGAAGACGTGGAGGAGGCCGTAGGAGGGCAACAACCCAGCAGCAGGACCGCTACCTCCGCCTTTGTGCAAGGAGGAACAGGAGGAGCACTGCCAGAGCCCTGCAAAATGACCTCCAGCAGGCCACAAATGTGCATGTGTCTGCTGAAACGGTCAGAAACAGACTCCATGAGGGTGATATGAGGGTCCGACGTCCACAGGTGGGGGTTGTGCTTACAGCCCAACACCGTGCAGGACGTTTGGCATTTGCCAGAAAACACCAAGATTGGCAAATTCGCCACTGGCGCCCTGTGCTCTTCACAGATGAAAGCAGGTTCACACTGAGCACATGTGACAGAGTCTGGAGACGCCGTGGAGAACGTTCTGCTGCCTGCAACATCCTCCAGCATGACCGGTTTGGCATTGGGTCAGTAATGGTGTGGGGTGGCATTTCTTTGGAGGGCCGCACAGCCCTCCATGTGCTCGCCAGAGGTAGCCTGACTGCCATTAGGTACCGAGATGAGATCCTCAGACCCCTTGTGAGACCATATGCTGGTGCGGTTGGCCCTGGGTTCCTCCTAATGCAAGACAATGCTAGACCTCATGTGGCTGGAGTGTATCAGCAGTTCCTGCAAGACGAAGGCATTGATGCTATGGACTGGCCCGCCCGTTCCCCAGACCTGAATCCAATTGAGCACATCTGGGACATCATGTCTCGCTCTATCCACCAACGTCACGTTGCACCACAGACTGTCCAGGAGTTGGCAGATGATTTAGTCCAGGTCTGGGAGGAGATCCCTCAGGAGACCGTCCGCCACCTCATCAGGAGCATGCACAGGCATTGTAGGGAGGTCATACAGGCACGTGGAGGCCACACACACTACTGAGCCTCATTTTGACTTGTTTTAAGGACATTACATCAAAGTTGGATCAGCCTGTAGTGTGTTTTTCCACTTTAATTTTGAGGGTGACTCCAAATCCAGACCTCCATGGGCTGAAAAATTTGATTTCCATTTTTAATTTTTGTGTGATTTTGTTGTCAGCACATTCAACTATGTAAAGAACAAAGTATTTCAGAAGAATATTTAATTAACTCAGATCTAGGATGTGTTATTTATGTGTTCCCTTTATTTTTTTGAGCAGTGTAGATAAGTATACATACAGTATAGATACAATATACAGTACACATACAGTATAGATACAGTATACAGTACACGTACAGTATAGATACAATATACAGGATACATACAGTATAGATACAGTATACAGTACACATACAGTATAGATACAATATACAGTACACATACAGTATAGATACAATATACAGTACACATACAGTATAGATACAATATACAGTAAACATAGTATAGATACAATATACAGTATATATACAGTATAGATACAGTATACAGTACACATACAGTATAGATACAATATACAGTACACATACAGTATAGATACAGTATACAGTACACATACAGTATAGATACAGTATACAGTACACATACAGTATAGATACAGTATACAGTACACATACAGTATAGATACAGTATACACTATACATACAGTATAGATACAATATACAGGATACATACAGTATAGATACAATATACAGTACACATACAGTATAGGTACAATATACAGTACACATACAGTATAGATACAGTATACAGTACACATACAGTATAGATACAATATACAATACACATACAGTATAGATACAATACACAGTACACATACAGTATAGATACAATATACAGGATACATACAGTATACAGTACACATACAGTATAGATACAATATACAGGATACATACAATATACAGTACACATACAGTATAGATACAGTATACAGTATACATACAGTATAGATACAGTATACAGTACACATACAGTATAGATACAATATACAGGATACATACAGTATAGATACAATATACAGTACACATACAGTATAGGTACAATATACAGTACACATACAGTATACAGTATACAGTACACATACAGTATAGATACAATATACAATACACATACAGTATAGATACAATACACAGTACACATACAGTATAGATACAATATACAGGATACATACAGTATACAGTACACATACAGTATAGATACAATATACAGGATACATACAATATACAGTACACATACAGTATAGATACAATATACAGGATACATACAGTATAGATACAGTATACAGTACACATACAGTATAGATACAGTATACAGTACACATACAGTATAGATACAATATACAGTACACATACAGTATAGATACAGTATACAGTACACATACAGTGTAGATACAATATACAGTACACATACAGTATAGATACAATATACACTATACATACAGTATAGATACAATATACAGTACACATACAGTATAGATACAGTATACAGTACACATACAGTATAGATACAATACACAGTACACATACAGTATAGATACAATATACAGTACACATACAGTATAGATACAATATACAGTACACATACAGTATAGATACAATATATAGTACACATACAGTATAGATACAATATACAGTACACATACAGTATAGATACAATATACAGGATACATACAGTATAGATACAATATACACTATACATACAGTATAGATACAATATACAGTACACATACAGTATAGATACAATACACAGTACACATACAGTATAGATACAATATACAGTACACATACAGTATAGATACAGTATACAGTACACATACAGTATAGATACAATATACAGTAAACATACAATATAGATACAATATACAGTACACATACAGTATAGATACAATATACAGTACACATACAGTATAGATACAGTATACAGTACACATACAGTATAGATACAATACACAGTACACATACAGTATAGATACAATATACAGTACACATACAGTATAGATACAATATACAGTACACATACAGTATAGATACAATATATAGTACACATACAGTATAGATACAATATACAGTACACATACAGTATAGATACAATATACAGGATACATACAGTATAGATACAATATACACTATACATACAGTATAGATACAATATACAGTACACATACAGTATAGATACAATACACAGTACACATACAGTATAGATACAATATACAGTACACATACAGTATAGATACAGTATACAGTACACATACAGTATAGATACAATATACAGTAAACATACAATATAGATACAATATACAGTACACATACAGTATAGATACAATATACAGTACACATACAGTATAGATACAGTATACAGTACACATACAGTATAGATACAATACACAGTACACATACAGTATAGATACAATATACAGTACACATACAGTATAGATACAATATACAGTACACATACAGTATAGATACAGTATACAGTACACATACAGTATAGATACAATATACAGGATACATACAGTATAGATACAATATACAGTACACATACAGTATACATACAATACACAGTACACATACAGTATAGATACAGTATACAGTACACATACAGTATAGATACAGTATACACTATACATACAGTATAGATACATTATACAGGATACATACAGTATAGATACAATATACAGTACACATACAGTATAGATACAATATACAGGATACATACAGTATAGATACAATATACAGTACACATACAGTATAGATACAATATACAGTATAGATACAATACACTATACATACAGTATAGATACAATATACAGTACACATACAGTATAGATACAATATACAGGATACATACAGTATAGATACAATATACAGTATATATACAGTATAGATACAGTATACAGTACACATACAGTATAGATACAATATACAGTATAGATACAATACACTATACATACAGTATAGATACAATATACAGTACACATACAGTATAGATACAATATACAGTATAGATACAATACACTATACATACAGTATAGATACAATATACAGTACACATACAGTATAGATACAATACACAGTACACATACAGTATAGATACAATATACAGTACACATACAGTATAGATACAATATACAGTATAGATACAATACACTATACATACAGTATAGATACAATATACAGTACACATACAGTATAGATACAATATACAGTACACATACAGTATAGATACAATATACAGGATACATACAGTATAGATACAATATACAGTACACATACAGTATAGATACAATATACAGTACACATACAGTATAGGTACAATATACAGGATACATACAGTATAGATACAGTATACAGTACACATACAGTATAGATACAATATACAGGATACATACAGTATAGATACAATATACAGTACACATACAGTATAGATACAATATACAATACACATACAGTATAGATACAATACACAGGATACATACAGTATAGATACAATATACACTATACATACAGTATAGATACAATATACAGGATACATACAGTATAGATACAATATACAGTACACATACAGTATAGATACAATATACAGTACACATACAGTATAGATACAATATACAGTACACATACAGTATAGATACAGTATACAGTACACATACAGTATAGATAAAATACACAGTACACATACAGTATAGATACAATACACAGTACACATACAGTATAGATACAATATACAGTACACATACAGTATAGATACAGTATACAGTACACATACAATATAGATACAGTATACAGTACACATACAGTATAGATACAATATACAGGATACATACAGTATAGATACAATATACAGGATACATACAGTATAGATACAATATAAAGTACACATACAGTATTGATACAGTATACAGTACACATACAGTATAGATACAATATACAGGATACATACAGTATAGATACAATACACAGTACACACACTCTAGCCTCTCTCAGCACACATTGTATCACTCCCATCATCCCTGACCCCAGGAGCTCACACTCCAGCCTCTCTCAGTACACATTGTATCACTCCCATCATCCCTGACCCCAGGAGCTCACACTCTAGCCTCTCTCAGCACACATTGTATCACTCCCATCATCCCTGACCCCAGGAGCTCACACTCCAGCCTCTCTCAGCACACATTGTATCACTCCCATCATCCCTGACCCCAGGAGCTCACACTCTAGCCTCTCTCAGTACACATTGTATCACTCCCATCATCCCTGACCCCAGGAGCTCACACTCCAGCCTCTCTCAGCACACATTGTATCACTCCCATCATCCCTGACCCCAGGAGCTCACACTCCAGCCTCTCTCAGCACACATTGTATCACTCCCATCATCCCTGACCCCAGGAGCTCACACTCCAGCCTCTCTCAGTACACATTGTATCACTCCCATCATCCCTGACCCCAGGAGCTCACACTCCAGCCTCTCTCAGCACACATTGTATCACTCCCATCATCCCTGACCCCAGGAGCTCACACTCCAGCCTCTCTCAGCACACATTGTATCACTCCCATCATCCCTGACCCCAGGAGCTCACACTCCAGCCTCTCTCAGTACACATAGTATCACTCCCATCATCCCTGACCCCAGGAGCTCACACTCCAGCCTCTCTCAGTACACATTGTATCACTCCCATCATCCCTGACCCCAGGAGCTCACACTCTAGCCTCTCTCAGTACACATTGTATCACTCCCATCATCCCTGACCCCAGGAGCTCACACTCCAGCCTCTCTCAGTACACATTGTATCACTCCCATCATCCCTGACCCCAGGAGCTCACACTCTAGCCTCTCTCAGTACACATTGTATCACTCCCATCATCCCTGACCCCAGGAGCTCACACTCCAGCCTCTCTCAGCACATAGCTCCACCTCCTGGCAGATGGTGCAGTGTGCAGACATATTGTGCTGCAGCTGGGCCTGTGCCAGCGGCTCCATTGTGTGTGCAGCTCCTGGATGCAGCATGATGTGTGAATCAGAGCCGATATATAAATATCATCCTGGATTCTGAGGAGATAAACAGGGGAGCGAACCATCTATGGAGACACTCCATCATGTCCGCCGGAAGCCTGAAGCTCAGCTAAGAGCGCTCCCCGGGGGAGAGAGAGGTCTGCAGAGGACCAGGGGGGCATCATCAGGGAGCACCCCCCCCCCCCCTCCCCAGAGAAGAGAGGTCTGCAGAGAACCAGGGGGGCATTACCAGGGAGCACCCCCCAGAGGAGCGAGGTCTGCAGAGGACCAGGGGGAATCACCAGGGAGCACCCCCCAGAGAAGAGAGGTCTGCAGAGAACCAGGGGGGCATTACCAGGGAGCACCCCCCAGAGGAGAGAGGTCTGCAGAGGACCAGGGGGAATCACCAGGGAGCACCCCCCAGGGTAGAGAGGTCTACAGAGAACCAGGGGGGCATCACCGGGGAGCACCCCCCCCCCCCCCCCCCCCAGAGGAGAGAGGTCTGCAGAGAACAATAGAGTATCACCAAGGAGCACCCCCCAGAGTAGAGAGGTCTGCAGAAAACCAGGGGGGCATCACCAGGGACCACCCCCCAGGGTAGAGAGGTCTGCAGAGAACCAGGGGGGCATCACCAGGGAGCACCCATTAGAGGAGAGAGGTCTGCAGAGGACCAGGGAGCACCCCCCAGAGGAGAGAGGTCTGCAGAGAACCAGGGGGACATCACCAGGGAGCACCCCCCAGAGGAGAGAGGTCTGCTGAGAACCAGGGGGGCATCACCAGGGAGCACCCACCAGTGGAGAGAGGTCTGCAGAGATCCAGGGGGGCATCACCAGGGAGCACCCCCCAGAGTAGAGAGATCTGCAGAGAACCAGAGGGGCATCACCAGGGAGCACCCCCCCAAAGGAGAGAGGTCTGCAGAGAACAATGGAGGATCACTAGGGAGCACCCCCCAGAGTAGAGAGGTCTGCAGAGCACCAGGGGGGCATCACCAGGGAGTACTCCCCCCCCCCCCAGAGGAGAGAGGTCTGCAGAGGACCAGGGGGCATCACCAGGGAGCACCCCCCAGAGGAGAGAGGTCTGGAGAGGACCAGGGGTGCATCACCAGGGAGCACCCCCCAGAGGAGAGAGGTCTGGAGAGGACCAGGGGTGCATCACCAGGGAGCACCCCCCCCCCCTCCGAGGAGAGAGGTCTGCAGAGGACCAGGGGGCATCACCAGGGAGCACCCCCTAGAGGAGAGAGGTCTGCAGAGAACCAGGGGGGCATCCCCCAGAGTAGAGAGATCTGCTGAGAACCAGGGGGGCATCACCAGGGAGCACCCCCCCCAGAGGAGAGAGGTCTGCAGAGAACAATGGAGGATCACCAGGGAGCACCCCCCCCAGAGTAGAAAAATCTGCAGAGAACCAGGGGGGCATCAGTAGGGAGCACCCCCCAGAGTAGCGAGGTCTGCAGAGATCCAGGGGGGCATCACCAGGGAGCACCCCCCCAGAGGAGAGAGGTCTGCAGAGAACAATGGAGGATCGCCAGGGAGCACCCCCCAGAGTAGAAAAGTCTGCAGAGAACTAGGGGGGGCATCACCAGGGAGCACCCCCCAGAGTAGCGAGGTCTGCAGAGATCCAGGGGGGCATCACCAGGGAGCACCCCCCCTTCAGAGGAGAGAGGTCTGCAGAGGACCAGGGGGCATCACCAGGGAGCACCCCCTAGAGGAGAGAGGTCTGCAGAGGATTAGGGGGGCATCACCAGGGAGCACACCCCAGAGGAGAGAGGTCTGCAGAGGACAAGGGGGGGCATCACCAGGGAGAACCCCCCCAGAGGAGAGAGGTCTGCAGAGGACCAGGGAGGATCACCAGGGAGCACCCCCCCCCCCTCCCCCAGAGGAGAGAGGTCTGTAGAGGACCAGGGGGGGAAACCACGGTGTACCCCCCAGAATAGAGAAGTCTGCAGAGAACCAGGGGGGCATCACCAGTGAGCACCCCCCAGAGGAGAGAGGTCTGCAGAGGACCAAGGGGGGAATCACCAGGAGCACCCCCCAGAGGAGATAGGTCTGCAGAGGACCAGGGAGCACCCCCGGAGGAGAGAGGTCTGTAGAGGACCAGGGGGGAACACCAGGGTGTACCCCCCAGAGGAGAGAGGTCTGCAGAGGACCAGGGGAGATCACCAGAAAGCACTCCTTAGAGGAGAGAGGTCTGGAGAGGACCAGGGAGGGTCACCGGGGAACACTCCCCCAGAGGAGAGAGGTCTGCAGAGAACAAGGGAGGATCACCAGGGAGCACCCCCCAGAATAGACAGGTCTGCAGAGAACCAGGGGTCATCACCAGGGAGCACCCCCCAGAGGAGAGAGGTCTGCAAAGGACCAGGGGGGCATCACCAGGGAGCACCCCCCAGAGGAGAGAGGTCTGGAAAATACCAGGGGGGCATCACCAGGGAGCACCCCCCAGAGGAGAGAGGTCTGCCGAGAACAAGGGGGGCATCACCAGGAGCACTCCCCAGAGGAGAGAGGTCTGTAGAGGACCAGGGAGGAACACCAGGGTGGACCCCCCAGAGGAGAGAGGTCTGCAGAGCACGAGGGGATATTACCAGCGAGCACCCCCCCCCCCCCCAGAGGAGAGAGGTCTGCAGAGAACCAGGGGGGCATCACAAGGAAGCACCCCCCAGAGGAGAGAGGTCTGTAGAGGACCAGGGGCGAACACCAGGGAGCACCCCCCAGAGGAGAGAGGTCTGGAGAGTACCAGGGGGGCATCACCAGGGAGCACCCCCCAGAGGAGAGAGGTCTGCCGAGAACAAGGGGGGCATCACCAGGAGCACTCCCCAGAGGAGAGAGAGGTCTGTAGAGGACCAGGGAGGAACACCAGGGTGGACCCCCCAGAGGAGAGAGGTCTGCAGAGCACGAGGGGATATTACCAGCGAGCACCCCCCCCCCCCCCCCAGAGGAGAGAGGTCTGCAGAGAACCAGGGGGGCATCACAAGGAAGCACCCCCCAGAGGAGAGAGGTCTGTAGAGGACCAGGGGGGAACACCAGGGTGTACCCCCCAGAGGAGAGAGGTCTTCAGAGGACCAAGGGGGCATCACCAGGTTTGTTTTAACACAGGTGAACCAAGTGCAGAGGCTCATGCCCCCCCCCCCCCCCCCCCCACACACACACATATAAATCTTCACATTCAATTAAATGGCATAAGGGTATATTCAGGCATAGCAGTTGTGTCATGGTACATTGCCGTGACTAACATCGTAACATAGTATATAAGGCTGAAAAAAGACTGTAAAGGATCTCCTATCACCCCGACTGGGTACCTCCGTTGATGGATGCTCCTAGTGCTTCCCGAGGGCTCCAAGCGCTCCGCTCGACACCGTAACCACCACAGACCCCACTGTAACGGAACGCCTAGCACCCCGACCGGGTACCTCCGTCGATAGTTGCTCCTAGTGCTTCCAGAGGACTCCAAGCACTCCACTTGACACCGTACGCACTGCAGACCCCACGAACCGCCGAAGCTTGGTGGAGGTCTCGCCGTCTCCTACCCAACCTGGACCTACGACAAGGCTCCAGGCTCCAGTGGGTGAACCCCTCCTAAATCCAGAGACAGGAACCAGGAACAAGCTCTTACAAGAGCTTATACTCAGGGGAGTATTGTGATATAGCAATCCCCAAGAGTGTAGTTATCCCATGAGCCAAACATGAGCCAAGACTTCATGAAGGTATGAAAACAGGAACTCTCTTTATTTTAACACAAGCATTGGTTTATACACATCTTCCAACAAGGTTACCACCCACAGGGCTTTGTAAAAACAGCCAATCACATGTATTTACAGTATTCAACCTTCCCAGCAATTGTACACAAAATCCCCTTCCCTCTGTCTGTAACGCAATAAACCAAAATACAATGAGCATTGTCGGAGACGCAATTAACTAACACAATGAGCATTGTCTGAGACGCAATCCACAAAATACAATTACCAAACGTAATGGACTAACTTGAACCCTGGTCTAATTCGTGGGGGTGAGAGTTCAAGTTAGTCCAAGTCCTTTGTGAACAAATGAGGCCTGGCTGATGAGAGGGCCCATAATCCTGGGGCAAGAGGCTAGTAGCCAGGCCCCTCCAAAACCCAGTGGCGAGGTTGGTTTCGCCACACATCTCACCCTCCCAGGGAAGACTAACCAGATACCTGACCTCACGGTCAGTACCTGAGTTAGTCTGGCAGTCCACCCACAACCCAATACTGGACCTGTTGAATTTTGTATGTCCCCAGCTGTTGAGGGGGCATCTGCGACTCCTTGCTTCCTTGTGGTTCTCTAGCTTGGAGCTGTAGGTACTTGGTGGGCAGAGGCCGACTGCACTCTGCCCAGATGCCAGCTCTTCCACTGGGGTAGCCTGTGGGAAGTCCGGCTCTGGAGAAGAGAATAGGGGAGGGCAGAGGCCGACTGCGCTCTGCCCAGATGCCAGCTCTTCCGCTGGGGTAGCCTGTGGGAAGTCCGGCTCTGGAGAAGAGGATAGGGGAGGGCAGAGGCCGACTGCGCTCTGCCCAGATGCCAGCTCTTCCGCTGGGGTAGCCTGTGGGAAGTCCGGCTCTGGAGAGGAGGATAGGGGAGGGCAGAGGCCAGCGGCGCTCTGCCCTGATGCCAGCGCTTCAGCTGGGGTGCATGGTGCCAACTCCTGCTGGGTAGTAAATGAACGGTTAGGGCAGAGGCCAGCGGCGCTCTGCTCTGATGCCAGCTCTTCTGCTGGAGAGGGGTCAGTGGGGTTTAAAGCCTTACCCGCTACCCTCCGTATTGGGCTGGGAGAGAGCTGTGGAGGGGGGCTATCACTTACCCCCTCCTCTGGATACCCCATCTGCCGCTGGGGAGAGAGACCAACTGTCTCCTCTCCCTGTAGAGTATACTGCCGCTGGGTAGTGAGACCGGCTGTCTCCACTACCAGTGATTCTGGTTGTTGCAGAGATGAGGGACCGACAATCTCCTCTCCATGTACTCCCAGTGGCAGTTGGGGATCTGGGCCGCCTGCCCAGCCACCCTGTTGGGACGGTGGAGTGACTACGGTCCCATCTCCACCTGCCGACTGGGGTTCCTCCCAGTACCAGTCTATGAAGTCCCCTACCTCCACAGTTGGTGAGGAAGTAGGGGATACCTCAGCTGTGACTTGCCAGGGGTAGGGCTGCAGGTCTGGGCCTGGTATCCAACTGTCTTGTATCTTGCGCTGGGCTTGAATGGAGCGAAACAACTGTTGATAATCTTGCTCCAGCTCCCACTCCCTTTGGACCAGAAAGGTCAGATCTGCCCTCACCCCACTAGTTGTAGGCCAATTGTGCAAGTCCCACCTGTAGTCAGTAATGTCCCAAAATCTAGACTCTTCTGTGCTCCCAAAGTCAATGTCTTCAAAAGACTCCCACAATAACCCAGGGCAATTATATTCCTCACCTTCGGGCTTGGCGTACTCCTCCATCCATGGAGACTGTCGTACTGTGTCCCACCATAGTGCTTGGTAAGCGTCATCCAGCCAGGTTTCCTGCCATACCAGTGTCTCAAGCTCTGACATCCCACTGCTGCCACCAATGTAACGGAACGCCTAGCACCCCGACCGGGTACCTCCGTCGATAGTTGCTCCTAGTGCTTCCAGAGGACTCCAAGCACTCCACTTGACACCGTCAGCGCTGCAGACCCCACGAACCACCGAAGCTTGGTTGAGGTCTCGCCGTCTCCTACCCACCCTGGACCTACGACAAGGCTCCAGGCTCCAGTGGGTGAACCTCTCCTAAATCCAGAGACAGGAACCAGGAACAAGCTCTTACAAGAGCTTATACTCAGGGGAGTATTGTGATATAGCAATCCCCAAGAGTGTAGTTATCCCATGAGCCAAACATGAGACAAGACTTCATGAAGGTATGAAAACAGGAACTCTCTTTATTTTAACACAAGCATTGATTTATACACATCTTCCAACAAGATTACCACCCACAGGGCTTTGTAAAAACAGCCAATCACATGTATTTACAGTATTCAACCTTCCCAGCAATTGTACACAAAATCCCCTTCCCTCTGTCTGTAACGCAATAAACCAAAATACAATGAGCATTGTCGGAGACAAAATTAACTAACACAATGAGCATTGTCTGAGACGCAATCCACAAAATACAATTACCAAACGTAATGGACTAACTTGAACCCTGGTCTAATTCGTGGGGGTGAGAGTTCAAGTAAGTCCAAGTCCTTTGTGAACAAATGAGGCCTGGCTGATGAGAGGGCCCATAATCCTGGGGCAAGAGGCTAGTAGCCAGGCCCCTCCAAAACCCAGTGGCGAGGTTGGTTTTGCCACACCCACGAACCGCAGCAGCTTAGTTGGGGTGTCGCCGTCCTCCACCCACGCTGGACCCAAGACAGGGCTTCAGCTTCCAGTGGGTGAACCTCTCCTAAATCCAGAGAGTAGGAACCAGGAACAAGCTCTTACAAGAGCTTATACTCAGGGGGGTATTGTGATATAGCAATCCCCAAGAGTGTAGTTATCCCATCCCCAAAACATGAGCTAAGACTTCATGATGGGGTAAAGCAGGTCTCTTTAATGAGCACAAAGGCATTTCTTATATACAGTTTTCCGCACAAGATTTACACCTCTGTGGGCCTTGTGGAGCACAGGACACAAAGTCACAACAGCTAATCAACACAGTATTGTACAGTTAGACGCTCCCAGCTAATGTACATGACCCCCCCTGCCTGTGATACAATTAACAAAATACAACGGGCATTGTCTGTAACACAATCAACAAAATACAATGGGCTTTGCCTGTGACACAATTACCAAACACAATTAACTTAATCAGTCACAGGCAGAAAACACTAATTTTTCCCAAAACACAGAAAACACCTCAAAACCCCACATATCTCCATAATGTATACATCCATGGATAGCTCTGACCTGGGAGAACAACATATCCAAAAATCACTCAGATCTGAGCAGGGGTTCCCGAATTCCATGGAAGTCACATTTGACCGACCGCAAGCATGGCTTTCCTACCCAAAACAGTTCCACAGATTTAGGCTGTGCGGCTGGTCTGTCTCCTCCTTCAAAGTTTGTATAATCCTGACGCAAGAGGCTGGCAAGCAGGCCCCTCCAAAACCCAGTGGCGAGGTTAGTTTCGCCACAAAGACATTTGTCCATCTAGTTCAGCCTGTTATCCTTCAAGTTGATCCTGAGGAAGGCAAAAAACCCTGTGAGGTAAAAGCCAATTTTCCCCACTTAGGGGGGAACAAATTCCTTCCCGACTCCAATCATGCAATCAGAATAACTCCCTGGATCAACGACCCCTCTCTAGTAGCTATAGCCTGTAATATTATTACGCTCCAGAAATACATCCAGGCCCCTCCTGAATTCCTTTATTGTCCTCACCATCACCACCTTCTCAGGCAGAGAGCTCCATAGCCTCACTGCTCTTATCGTAAAGAATCCATAGTCTTACTGCTCTTACCGTATAGAGTCCACAGTCTCACTGCTCTTACCGTAAAGAGTCCATAGTCTCACTGCTCTTACAGTAAAGAGTCCATAGTCTCACTGCTCTTACAGTAAAGAGTCCATAGTCTCACCGCTCTTACAGTAAAGAGTCCATAGTCTCACTGCTCTTACAGTAAAGAGTCCATAGTCTCACTGCTCTTACAGTAAAGAGTCCATAGTCTCACTGCTCTTACCGTAAAGAGTCCATAGTCTCACTGCTCTTACAGTAAAGAGTCCATAGTCTCACTGCTCTTACAGTACAGAGTCCATAGTCTCACTGCTCTTACAGTAAAGAGTCCATAGTCTCACTGCTCTTACAGTAAAGAGTCCATAGCCTCACTGCTCTTACAGTAAAGAGTCCATAGTCTCACTGCTCTTACAGTACAGAGTCCATAGTCTCACTGCTCTTACAGTATAGAGTCCATAGTCTCACTGCTCTTACAGTAAAGAGTCCATAGTCTCACCGCTCTTACAGTAAAGAGTCCATAGTCTCACTGCTCTTACAGTAAAGAGTCCATAGTCTCACTGCTCTTACAGTAAAGAGTCCATAGTCTCACTGCTCTTACAGTAAAGAGTCCATAGTCTCACTGCTCTTACAGTATAGAGTCCATAGTCTCACTGCTCTTACAGTAAAGAGTCCATAGTCTCACTGCTCTTACAGTAAAGAGTCCATAGTCTCACTGCTCTTACAGTATAGATTCCATAGTCTCACTGCTCTTACAGTAAAGAGTCCATAGTCTCACTGCTCTTACAGTATAGAGACCATAGTCTCACTGCTCTTACAGTAAAGAGTCCATAGTCTCACTGCTCTTACAGTAAAGAGTCCATAGTCTCAATGCTCTAACAGTAAAGAGTCAATAGTCTCACTGCTCTTACAGTAAAGAGTCCATAGTCTCACTGCTCTTACAGTATAGAGTCCATAGTCTCACTGCTCTTACAGTATAGAGTCCATAGTCTCACTGCTCTTACAGTAAAGAATCCATAGTCTCACTGCTCTTACCGTATAGATTCCATAGTCTCACTGTTCTTACAGTAAAGAGTCCATAGTCTCACTGCTCTTACAGTAAAGAGTCCATAGTCTCACTGCTCTTACAGTACAGAGTCCATAGTCTCACTGTTCTTACAGTAAAGAGTCCATAGTCTCACTGCTCTTACAGTAAAGAGTCCATAGTCTCACTGCTCTTACAGTAAAGAGTCCATAGTCTCACTGCTCTTACAGTATAGAGTCCATAGTCTCACTGCTCTTACAGTAAAGAGTCCATAGTCTCACTGCTCTTACAGTAAAGAGTCCATAGTCTCACTGCTCTTACAGTAAAGAGTCAATAGTCTCACTGCTCTTACAGTATAGAGTCCATAGTCTCACTGCTCTTACAGTAAAGAGTCCATAGTCTCACTGCTCTTACAGTATAGAGTCCATAGTCTCACTGCTCTTACAGTACAGAATCCCATAGTTTCACTGCTCTTACAGTATAGAGTCCATAGTCTCACTGCTCTTACAGTATAGAGTCCATAGTCTCACTGCTCTTACAGTATAGAGTCCATAGTCTCACTGCTCTTACAGTATAGAGTCCATAGTCTCACCGCTCTTACAGTAAAGAGTCCATAGTCTCACTGCTCTTACAGTATAGAGTCCATAGTCTCACTGCTCTTACAGTAAAGAGTCCATAGTCTCACTGCTCTTACAGTATAGAGTCCATAGTCTCACTGCTCTTACAGTAAAGAGTTCCATAGTCTCACTGCTCTTACAGTAAAGAATCCTCTTCTATGTTTGTGTACAAACCTTCTTTCCTCCAGACGCAGAGGATGTCCCCTCGTCACACTCCTGGGGATAAATAGATGATGGGAGTGATCTCTGTACTGACCCCTGATATATTTATACATAGTAATTAGATCTCCCCTCAGTCGTCTTTTTTCTAAAGTGAATAACCCTAATGTTGATAATCTTTCTGGGACCTGTAGTCCCCCCATTCCAGTTATTACTTTAGTTGCCCTCCTCTGAACCCTCTCCAGCTCTGCTTTGTCTGCCTTGTTTACAGGAGCCCAGAACTGTACACAGTCCTCCATGTGTGGTCTGACTAGTGATGTGTAAAGTGGTAGGACTATGATCTCATCACCGCCATCTATGCCCCTTTTGATGCAACCCATTATCTTGTTGGCCTTGGCAGCAGCTGCCTGACACTGGTTTTTGCAGCTTAGTTTGCTGTTCACTAAAATTCCTAGATCCTTTTCCATGTCAGTGTTACCCAGTGTTTTACCATTTAGTATGTACGGGTGACTTGCATTATTCCTTCCCATGTGCATAACTTTACATTTGTCAGTGTTAAACCTCATCTGCCACTTATCTGCCCAAGCCTCCAATCTATCCAGATCCCTCTGTAGTAGTATACTGTCCTCTGTAGTATATATACAGTATACTGTCCTCTGTAGTATATATACAGTATACTGTCCTCTGTAGTATATATATACAGTATACTGTCCTCTGTAGTATATATACCGTATACTGTCCTCTGTAGTATATATACAGTATACTGTCCTCTGTAGTAGTATACTGTCCTCTGTAGTATATATATATATATTTGTGCTCGGATCGGCTCATGCTGAGAGGGTCCCCTACCTACGCCTATACTCCACCCCCCCAACCTAGAAGCAGCAGAGTTATGCCGGAACTGCTTATCGAAGGGTAGCCTAAAGGGGGCTACCCCAATAATGAGACCTGAAAGAAGGGAGGGCTCCTGGGTGGGTTGAAATCGTTCGAACCGACAAGTGGGGGGAGGAGGGCCAGGTTTAAATAGTGAACGCCCCGCCTCCCCTCACACAAATGCGGCACTCTTAATTGCCTACCACTTGTGCTCGGATCGGCTCATGCTGAGAGGGTACCCTACCTACGCCTATACTCCACCCCCCCAACCTAGAAGCAGCAGAGTTATGCCGGAACTGCTTATCGAAGGGTAGCCTAAAGGGGCCAAAAGAACCATGCATAGGAGTTAGAAAACTTGATAACAGAAACTACAGACCAAAACTCGAAAGCCAATGATATTTCGTATAAGGATCCGGGATATTACGTATGGAACACACGGAACTGCGACGACCCAACCGTTTGATGACATGTACTGGCACCTTATGCATGGACGCCGCCGCTGCCGCGCCCATGCGGAAGGAATGTCCTGTGATCCAGCGAGGACCGACCCCTGGACCTGTCAACTAACCTGAAAGTACGTAAGAAAGGCCGCGGTGGTTAGCCGGGCATTGCCTAGTTCGAGTACGGGAGAACATGCCGCTTGGACTAAATACTACGCAGCCAAGCCTCCAAGGCCTGCACCGGACACCATCTGCTGTCCGTGGGAAAGTATCTGACCGCCACTGGTTGCCCCGGCCGTGACGTCTTGGACGAGGCCAAGGTGAGGACATAGATGGACCCGCGCCGGATGAGCTGACCTTTCCGCAGGCACCCAGCCAGCGTATTGGTGCCCATAAGCTCGCCTGACCTGAGGAATCCATGGAAAGCCAGGTACAAGGCTGTTTCTACCAGAGCGCTAACCTGCGGCCCGAACGGTTTGCCCCTGCAGTTTGCCTGTCACGGCCTGAACAAGCTACCAGTAAATGGCTGACGCCCATGTCGTTTCACAACAGACATCTTGCGCAAACCCTTCAACGCCGCTTTGATCGGGTGGGCGGAGAAGAGTGACGGTAGGTCCGGATGTAGCCTGCACCAATGGTGCTGAATACCTGCCATGTATAGTTAACAATGCTATAGGACAGGTTTAATTGAGAGTGGCAAAAACCCCGACAAAGCCCAATAGGTGAGTGATAGGTCCCCGGCCAGGTAGGTGTTCTCATATCTCTGAAACAGGTGCCAAGCTGTCTTGTAAGCCCTCAGAGTATTACTGGCCAAGGAATTGGCCATCAGTCTCTTAGCTATGGTGAGATGGGAGACTAGTCCCAGCGCAGCTGGGCCTGGTGAGGAATCTTTTTATTTTATTTTTTTTTAATCTCCATGCGTGAGAGACTCTAATGGCGGAGTCATATGTGTAAAACTAAAACGGAGAAGCCATGCGTGAGAGACTCTAATGGCGGAGTCATATGTGTAAACCTAAAACGGAGAAGCCATGCGTGAGAGACTCAAAAATGTATATATTATTATTTTTTTTTTTTTATATATATATACACATACTTTTTTTTTTTTTTTTTTCACTATCAACCACTTAAGCAGCTCCCGTATGGGCACAGCTCTGAGTACGAGCATGAAGAGCATGGTATAACGCAGATCACCTGCACGGACTAACTAACATCTTGTGCCTAAATAACCCCCTTGGAACCTAATGTACGGCCGGCAGCAGGAAGCCAGCCACCGCCTATGATCTGCTCCCCCTGACCGAGCCTAGTACTCCTTCCCCTGATCCCTGCCTACCTAACGGCACGGCGGCCCGTGCCAGACTTTATTGAAGATGAGGAGCCTTACCCCCCAGCCGCGTGGGGAGCTCACGCTGCTCCCTGGCAGAATGCACCAGTGCGGGAGGGCCAACCCACCGCCGGCTGGACACTCGTACCGCGTGGGGAGCAGCGCCACTCCCTGGCAATGTGCACCGGATCAGAGGGAGCCCTTCCTTTACCGTGGGCCCCGGCCCCCGCTGGTTTGAACCGTGTGCCGCGTGAGGAGCCGCACAGCTCCCTGGCATTGTGCGCCGGTGCGGGAGTGCCCCCCCCCCTCACCTAGGGGCTGGTTATTGTGACTGGAACCCGCTGGGAGACTGAAGCCTAACTGGACCTACCTGTGACCGTGAAGGCTGACCTCCCAGGCCGTGGCTGACCCACGTGCGTAGTCGTGACGCAACTACCCGTAGATGCCCACCCAGTGCCTGTAGTTAACGGGAGTGCGACCGAGTCTGTGGATGTGACCGACTAGCCCCTATAGTCGTGAGGGGACCCTACATCGAGAGTAGCGGTAACGGACCATCGCCTGTAGACGTGGTAGTATTACCTCATGAGTCTGTTGATATGAGACTAATGCCTGCAGTCGTGGCCGGTCTTAATAATGAGTCTGCAGTCGTAACGGATTTGTGCCTGCAGTCGTGGCAGGGCTTTAGAGCGGGTCTGTAGTCGTGACAGACTGATGCCTGCAGTCGTGGCAGGACTTTATAACGAGTCTGTAGTCGTGACAGACTGATGCCTGCAGTCGTGGCAGGGCTTTATAACGGGTCTTTAGTCGTGACAGACTGATGCCTGCAGTCGTGGCAGGGCTTTAGAGCGGGTCTGTAGTCGTGACAGACTGTTGCCTGCAGTCGTGGCAGGGCTTTAGAGCGGGTCTGTAGTCGTGACAGACTGATGCCTGCAGTCGTGGCAGGGCTTTATAAGGAGTCTGTAGTCGTGACAGACCTGGCAAAGCAACATTCCTATCTATACCATTATTATAATTTTTTCTTTTTTTTTTTTTTTTTCTTTTCCCCCCCACCAAAGGCCACGACTGTAGGCGCCACCCTGTAAGAGATGCGCCAGAGGCCTGGACATAATAGACCACCATCCCCTGTCCCCCAAGCCTATGCAGGAGAAAAGAGGGGGTTGGCCCCCGCATGCACCACCCCTGACTCACCTGGCGGCCATGACAGCCACGAACCCCACAGTATCGTAAGTTAGCCCACCACCTGTGAACCTGAATAACCAAGGACAGACGTGTGAGTGAGCGCACGCCAGCTGGGCGACACTTCACTCATGCCACCGCTCCCTAGCTAACCACCGGATTATTGTGACTGCGCCCGAACCAACCCCCTGACTGACCGTATGGGCTTATGGGCGGCCCGGCTGCGTGCGCAAAGTGACGTGGCCAGCCCCCCTCCTTGAAGCCCTCTTTATATTTGATCCTTGAACATATTCCAAATTTTTTTAAATATATATATTATTTTTTTTTTACTCCTGCCTTAGTACCTAGCCACTGTGCCTGAGCAGAGGAGCCCTGCACCAAGACTGCAGTACCAGTATGGGCCTGTAGGTGTCGACCATCCCCCGCCC
The DNA here is from genome assembly GCF_905171765.1 of Bufo bufo. Taxonomy (NCBI): domain Eukaryota; kingdom Metazoa; phylum Chordata; class Amphibia; order Anura; family Bufonidae; genus Bufo; species Bufo bufo. Next base: position 74,927 of record NW_024399979.1, read on the forward strand.
TCTCTCAAGCCAGGACCTGCTGGAGCGCAGCAAGCCAGTGATTCCCTTCTAGGTTAGAATTAACCATTGAAATCCTAACTTGTTATACAGTGCACATGTCTGAGTATCTGCTTATCTCGTCTTGCCTGAGTTTGGCGCAGTAAAGAAGACGAATTTATTCTGCAGCGGATTCCTAGACATGACTGAAAGTCACATAAGCATGTCCACCTTCACTGCCTCGCTAATTGTAATTACCAGGAGACCGTGCATCAGGATCGGCTGCGAGGGATTTGCGCTCCGCCATGTGGAACATTGCATCCCGTGACCACCGCTATCGACTATTTGTACAGGGAAAGCCGCGGCGTATTAATCGCCTATAGGTTTCGGGTTCCGTCCCCTGATCCTGCAGCTGGACCTCCGCTTACTGATTGCAGCTAATGAATAGACCCCTGTGTGAGCGGACGGCGTTTTCCTCTACGGCGGAACGTTCTGATACGGGAGTGAGTGATATATAACGCTGCGTCGTGGAGCCGACGGCCGGCGTGACCGATGCTCAGGGTATGCGAGCGGACGTCGTGACCCGTCGCTGCTGAGCCACAGGTGAGGGGTGCCCGCCTGGGGGACGCTGCATGTGGGAGCGGGGGTGCTTAGCGCAGGGCCTGGAGCGGATCGGGGTGCCTGTCTCGGGGTGCCGGAAGCGATCGGGAGTGCGGGCAGTCTCCAGCGCAGCTGGGGACCGGCGGCACGCTCGGCAGCCCCACATGTTATACATAGCGAGACGGGTGTGCAAGCCACCCTGCCTACCTAATCACCGTAGTGACGAGCTCGACGCAGCCGATCCCCCGATCCTCCAGTGACGCATGCCCTTCTCTGGCACCAACCCACAAGCCGATTCGAAATCGTTCGAACCGACAAGTGGGGGGAGGAGGGCCAGGTTTAAATAGTGAACGCCCCGCCTCCCCTCACACAAATACGGCACTCTTAATTGCCTACCACTTATATATATATATATATATATATATATATATATATATATATATATATATAGAAAACGAAAAGAAGGCAGCACTCCAGGTGAACTTGAAAAAAGTGGACGGTTTATTCACTCATTCAGCATTTTGCTGAATGAGTGAATAAACCGTCCACTTTTTTCAAGTTCACCTGGAGTGCTGCCTTCTTTTCGTTTTCTATGCAATTTGGGATCTTGGTCACAGGTCCCCAGGAGGATTTTTTGCACCCACTTACTTTGTGTGCTGCTTTTTTCTTTTTCGCTTCTATATATATATATATATACCGTATATATATATATATATATATATATATATATACATACAGTTGCAAGAAAAAGTATGTGAACCCTTTGGAATTATATGGATTTCTGCACAAAGTGGTCATAAAATGTGATCTGATCTTCATCTTAGTCACAACAATAGACAATCACAGTCGGCTTAAACTAATAACACACAAAGGATTAAATGTTACCATGTTTTTATTGAACACACCATGTAAACATTCACAGTGCAGGTGGAAAAAGTATGTGAACCCCTAGACTAATGACATCTCCAAGAGCTAATTGGAGTGAGGTGTCAGCCAACTGGAGTCCAATCAATGAGATGAGATTGGAGGTGTTGGTTACAGCTGCCCTGCCCTATAAAAAACACACACCAGTTCTGGGTTTGCTTTTCACAAGAAGCATTGCCTGATGTGAATGATGCCTCACACAAAAGAGCTCTCAGAAGACCTACAATTAAGAATTGTTGACTGGAAAGGGTTATAAAAGTATCTCCAAAAGCCTTGCTGTTCATCAGTCCACGGTAAGACACATTGTCTATAAATGGAGGACGTTCAGCACTGCTGCTACTCTCCCTAGGAGTGACCATCCTGTAAAGATGACTGCAAGAGCACAGCGCAGACTGCTCAATGAGGTGAAGAAGAATCCTAGAGTGTCAGCTAAATACTTACAAAAGTCTCTGGCATATGCTGACATCCCTGTTAGCGAATCTACGATACGTAAAACACTAAACAAGAATGGATTTCATGGGAGGATACCACAGAGGAAGCCACTGCTGTCCAAAAAAACATTGCTGCACGTTTACAGTTTGCACAAGAGCACCTGGATGTTCCACAGCAGTACTGGCAAAATATTCTGTGGACAGATGAAACCAAAGTTGAGTTGTTTAGAAGAAACACACAACACTATGTGTGGAGAAAAAGAGGCACAGCACACCAACATCAACACCTCATCCCAACTGGGAAGTATGGTGGGGGGGCATCATGGTTTGGGGCTGCTTTGCTGCATCAGGGCCTGGACGGATTGCTATCATCGAAGGAAAAATGAATTCCGATCAGTGGCGTACCGCCCATAGAGGCAGACCACGCCATTGCTATGGGGCCCGCGGCACTGGGGGGCCCGGAGCGCAGAGAAGGCCCCGCCCACACTATTTGGCCCCGCCCACTCATGACATACGGGCCGGCTATGCGGCTGCTTTTCTTCAGGAATCTTCAGCCGCAACTCTTCTTTGCCCCCCCCCCCCTCTGACCTGATCCTGACAGTCTGCTGACGCGGAATCAGGATCAAGCCAGCCTGCATGTAGTGCACAAGTCGCTGGCCAATCAGCACAAGGCAACTCTGTTGAGGCAGCTGCTGATTGGCCAGTGGCGCAAGGGAGGCGGGAGAATTTGCCGTCGCCAGTTTGCCTGAGCTGAGGAGACGAAGGAGGAAGAAGTTAGAACAGAAGCACCTGTGTTCCCCTGGCCTGAGGTAAGTCAGAACCATTCGTCCTGACTCCTGCCGTGTCACTGCCTGCAGTGCCTGCCCCTGGCTGCCTGAGACGAGTGAGACTGAGAGAGAGTCAGAGCAGACTCAGTCAGCACTCAGTCAGCAGAGACTAGTAGGTACCGTATGTTATGTCACTCACTAATATATGTCAGATCCATCTGGATACTCAGATTGTCAGACACTGACACAGCGGCAGGCCAGGCAGCAAGAGAGAGGAGGGGTGGGGAGGGGGACAGCCAGGACAGGGTGGGACATGCTTCAATCCCACTCCAGTGAGTCCTGTTGTCCTCTATGAGCCCCAAAATGCACATGGGGGAGAAAGAAGAAAGCACACTGTGACTGTCCTGAGATTTTTGAGGGGCATTAGGGGTTGGGGGGCTCATAGAGGACAATGTGCTTTCCTCCTACACCTACTCCTTCCTAACACCCCCCCCCTTCTCCTGGGCATTTTGAGGGCATTAGGTGGGGTTGGATGGATATTAACTCCTTGCTGCTAATGCTGAGTGTGCACATAGCCACCAAATGATATTTCACAAACCAGCCAAAATCCCAAAAAACACACACACAAACATATGTGCACACTCAGCATCAGCAGCAAGGAGTTAAAGGGGTTTGGGGTAAGAGTGATGACAAAATGGCGCAGGTAGCAAAGGGGTTAAGATGTGGGGGATGGCTTACGTCCGGCTTTAGCACAGTGGACAGAGGCAGGAGGAGTGATGTGTATGCGCTCCTGCCCTGCACTCGCTCAGTTGTGTGGCATACATATTGCGCCCTGTGTCCACTGTCCTGTGCCCACTCTGGCAAGCCTGGCAAGTGACACGCCCATTGTATGAAAATATAAAAAAAATATTCCCCATATGGCAAACAGCAAAACAGAAAAAAAGAGTCCAAAAGGCGGATTAGCCGTTTTTGGTCGCTTCCTTTTCCACAATAAATTTAAATAAAGTGATCAAAAAGTCATAAACACCCCAGAATGGTATCAATGGAAAGTTCAGAAGTTCAGATGAGCCCCCATATAGTTCCGTATACATAATTACAAAAAAGTTATAGGGGTCCAAATATGGTGACAAAAAAGTAAAACTGATTTTTTTTTTTCCAATTTTTTTTTTTTCCCACTATCAAAACGCAAACAAACAGAACAAATCCTTATTGGAAAATACATGTACATTTTATACGTTACTGCAACAAAGTTAGTTAATAATAAAATAAAAATGTTTATCCCTAACAGTTTCAGTAGGTCATGTATAAATGTATTTAATGGGGGTGTGGCATGGGAGGAGCCAGGTCAGGAAGTGGGAGGGGCCATGGTGGGTAGTGGGCGGGGTTAAGGGGCCCAATTCAGATTTTTGCTATGGGGCCCAGTGATTTCTATGTACGCCCCTGATTCCGATGTTTATCAAGACATTTTGCAGGAGAACTTAAGGCCATCTGTCCACCAGCTGAAGCTCAACAGAAGATGGGTGTTGCAACAGGACAACGACCCAAAGCATAGAAGTAAATCAACAACAGAATGGCTTAAACAGAAGACAATCCGCCTTCTGGAGAGGCCCAGTCAGAGTTCTGACCTCAACCTGATTGAGATGCTGTGGCATGACCTCAAGAAAGCCATTCACACCGGACATCCCAAGAATATTGCTGAACTGAAACAGTTCTGTAAAGAGGAATGGTCAAGAATTACTCCTGACCGTTGTGTCTGATCTGCAACTACAGGAAACGTTTGGTTGAAGTTATTGCTGCCAAAGGAGGTTCAGCCAGTTATTAAATCCAAGGGTTCACATACTTTTTCCACCTGCACTGTGAATGTTTACATGGTGTGTTCAATAAAAACATGGTAACATTTAATTCTTTGTGTGTTATTAGTTTAAGCCGACTGTGATTGTCTATTGTGGTGACTTAGATGAAGATCAGATCACATTTTATGACCAATTTGTGCAGAAATCCATATCATTCCAAAGGGTTCACATACTTTTTCTTGCAACTGTATACAGTATACTGTCCTCTGTAGTATAAATACAGTATGCTGTCCTCTGTAGTATATATACAGTATACCGTCCTCTGTAGTATATATAAAGTATACTGTTCTCTGTAGTATATATACAGTATACTGTCCTCTGCAGGTTATATACAGTACACCGTCCTCTGTATTATATATGCAGCATACAATCCTCTGTAGTATATATACAGTATACTGTCCTCTGTAGTATCTATATATAGAGCATACTGTCTTCTGTAGTATATACACAGTATACTGTCCTCTGAAGTATATACACAGTATACTGTCCTCTGAAGTATATACACAGTATACTGTCCTCTGCAGTATATATACAGTATACTGTCCTCTGTAGTATATATACAGTATACTGTCCTCTGTAGTATATATACAGTATACCGTCCTCTGTAGTATATATACAGTATACAATCCTCTGTAGTATATATGCAGTATACAATCCTCTGTAGTATATATACAGTATACTGTCCTCTGTAGTATCTACACTGTGTGCAGAATTATTAGGCAAATTAGTATTTTGACCACATCATCCTCTTTATGCATGTTGTCTTACTCCAAGCTGTATAGGCTCGAAAGCCTACTACCAATTAAGCATATTAGGTGATGTGCATCTCTGTAATGAGAAGGGGTGTGGTCTAATGACATCAACACCCTATATCAGGTGTGCATAATTATTAGGCAACTTCCTTTCCTTTGGCAAAATGGGTCAAAAGAAGGACTTGACAGGCTCAGAAAAGTCAAAAATAGTGAGATATCTTGCAGAGGGATGCAGCACTCTTAAAATTGCAAAGCTTCTGAAGAGTGATCATCGAACAATCAAGCGTTTCATTCAAAATAGTCAACAGGGTCGCAAGAAGCGTGTGGAAAAACCAAGGCGCAAAATAACTGCCCATGAACTGAGAAAAGTCAAGCGAGCAGCTGCCAAGATGCCACTTGCCACCAGTTTGGCCATATTTCAGAGCTGCAACATCACTGGAGTGCCCAAAAGCACAAGGTGTGCAATACTCAGAGACATGGCCAAGGTAAGAAAGGCTGAAAGACGACCACCACTGAACAAGACACACAAGCTGAAACGTCAAGACTGGGCCAAGAAATATCTCAAGACTGATTTTTCTAAGGTTTTATGGACTGATGAAATGAGAGTGAGTCTTGATGGGCCAGATGGATGGGCCCGTGGCTGGATTGGTAAAGGGCAGAGAGCTCCAGTCCGACTCAGACGCCAGCAAGGTGGAGGTGGAGTACTGGTTTGGGCTGGTATCATCAAAGATGAGCTTGTGGGGCCTTTTCGGGTTGAGGATGGAGTCAAGCTCAACTCCCAGTCCTACTGCCAGTTTCTGGAAGACACCTTCTTCAAGCAGTGGTACAGGAAGAAGTCTGCATCCTTCAAGAAAAACATGATTTTCATGCAGGACAATGCTCCATCACACGCGTCCAAGTACTCCACAGCGTGGCTGGCAAGAAAGGGTATAAAAGAAGAAAATCTAATGACATGGCCTCCTTGTTCACCTGATCTGAACCCCATTGAGAACCTGTGGTCCATCATCAAATGTGAGATTTACAAGGAGGGAAAACAGTACACCTCTCTGAACAGTGTCTGGGAGGCTGTGGTTGCTGCTGCACGCAATGTTGATGGTGAACAGATCAAAACACTGACAGAATCCATGGATGGCAGGCTTTTGAGTGTCCTTGCAAAGAAAGGTCGCTATATTGGTCACTGATTTGTTTTTGTTTTGTTTTTGAATGTCAGAAATGTATATTTGTGAATGTTGAGATGTTATATTGGTTTCACTGGTAAAAATAAATAATTGAAATGGGTATATATTTGTTTTTTGTTAAGTTGCCTAATAATTATGCACAGTAATAGTCACCTGCACACACAGATATCCCCCTAAAATAGCTAAAACTAAAAACAAACTAAAAACTACTTCCAAAAATATTCAGCTTTGATATTAATGAGTTTTTTGGGTTCATTGAGAACATGGTTGTTGTTCAATAATAAAATTAATCCTCAAAAATACAACTTGCCTAATAATTCTGCACTCCCTGTATATATAGAGCATACTGTCCTCTGTAGTATATACACAGTATACTGTCCTCTGTAGTATATATACAGTATACTGTCCTCTGTAGTATATATATACAGTATACTGTCCTTTGTAGTATATATACAGTATACTGTCCTCTGTAGTATATATACAGTATACTGTCCTCTGTAGTATATATACAGTATACTGCCCTCTGTAGTATATATACAGTATACTGTCCTCTGTAGTATATACAGTATACTGTCCTCTGTAGTATATATATATACAGTATACTGTCCTCTGTAGTATATATACAGTATACTGTCCTCTGTAGTATATTCACAGTATACTGTCCTCTGTAGTATATATACAGTATACTGTCCTCTGTAGTATATATAAAGTATACCATCCTTTGTAGTATATATACAGTATACTGTCCTCTGTAGTATATATATACAGTATACTGTCCTCTGTAGTATATATACAGTATACTGTCCTCTGTAGTATATATGCAGTATACAATCCTCTGTAGTATATATATACAGTATACTGTCCTCTGTAGTATATACACAGTATACTGTCCTCTGAAGTATATATACAGTATACCGTCCTCTGTAGTATATATACAGTATACTGTCCTCTGAAGTATATATACAGTATACCGTCCTCTGTAGTATATACACAGTATACTGTCCTCTGTAGTATATATACAGTATACTGTCCTCTGTAGTATATATACAGTATACTGCCCTCTGTAGTATATATATACATCATACTGTCCTCTGTAGTATATATACAGTATACTGTCCTCTGTAGTATATATACAGTATACTGTCCTCTGTAGTATATATACAGTATACTGTCCTCTGTAGTATATATATACAGTATACTGTCCTCTGTAGTATATATATACAGTATACTGTCCTCTGTAGTATATACACAGTATACTGTCCTCTGCAGTATATATACAGTATACCGTCCTTTGTAGTATATACACAGTATACTGTCCTCTGAAGTATATATACAGTATACCGTCCTTTGTAGTATATATACAGTATACTGTCCTCTGTAGTATATATACAGTATACTGTCCTCTGCAGTATATATACAGTATACTGTCCTCTGTAGTATATATACAGTATACTGTCCTCTGTAGTATGTATACAATATACCTTCCTCTCCTCTGTAGTATATATACAGTATACTGTCCTCTGTAGTATATATATACAGTATACTGTCCTCTGTAGTATATATACAGTATACTGTCCTTTGTAGTATATATACAGTATACAATCCTCTGTAGTATATATACAGTATACTGTCCTCTGTAGTATATATATACAGTATACTGTCCTCTGTAGTATATATATACAGTATACCGTCCTCTGTAGTATATACACAGTATACTGTCCTTTGTAGTATATATACAGTATACTCTCCTCTGTAGTATATACACAGTATACTGTCCTTTGTAGTATATATACAGTATACCGTCCTCTGTAGTATATATACAGTATACTGTCCTTTGTAGTATATATACAGTATACTGTCCTCTGTAGTATATATACAGTATACTGTCCTTTGTAGTATATATACAGTATACCGTCCTCTGTAGTATATATACAGTATACTGTCCTTTGTAGTATATATACAGTATACTGTCCTCTGTAGTATATATACAGTATACTGTCCTTTGTAGTATATATACAGTATACTCTCCTCTGTAGTATATACACAGTATACTGTCCTTTGTAGTATATATACAGTATACTCTCCTCTGTAGTATATATATACAGTATACTGTCCTTTGTAGTATATATATACAGTATACTGTCCTCTGTAGTGTGTATATATACAGTATACTGTCCTCTGTAGTATATATACAGTATACTGTCCTCTGTAGTATATATACAGTATACTCTCCTCTGTAGTATATATACAGTATACTGTCCTCTGTAGTATATACACAGTATACTGTCCTCTGTAGTATATATACAGTATACTGTCCTCTGTAGTATATATACAGTATACTCTCCTCTGTAGTATATATACAGTATACTGTCCTCTGTAGTATATAGAGTATACTGTCCTCTGTAGTATATATACAGTATACTGTACTCTGTTGTATATATACAGTATACTGTCCTCTGTGGTATTTACACAGTATACTGTCCTCTGTAGTATATATATACAGTATACTGTCCTCTGTAGTATATATACAGTATACTGTCCTCTGTAGTATATACACAGTATACTGTCCTCTGTAGTATATATACAGTATACTATCCTCTGTAGTGTATATACAGTATACTGTCCTCTGTAGTATATATACAGTATACTGTCCTCTGTAGTATATACACAGTATACTGTCCTTTGTAGTATATATACAGTATACCGTCCTCTGTAGTATTTTATTTTATTTTTTTAATTTATAATTTTTTATTTTAGAAGTCAAAATATTAATACATAAAACAATATTGAACACATTGACGTACAGTAGTATATCAATCATACCATCATTATAGATGTATTATATGCGTCAACTTAAGTTCACACCTAAGATAATGGAAATTCTAGATATATATATATATCCCACCCCACCCTCCCCATTGGCTGTCGTCCACACCGAATTAAAATTTGAATATCATGCATATCACTTCGTAGTTATGCGTGTAACTCTCCGCTTTCTTTCAATATCTTCATAAATTCTGATTTGTTGAAGGTATAGACCCCACTCCCTGATCGAGGGCGGGGAGACAGAGCCCCAATACTTGACCAATATAGCCTTAGCCACCATCAATCCACCCATCCAAAACCGTCTAACCTGACGTGAGACTTCAATTTCAGGCGAGTCATATCCCAAAATCACTGTCAGAATCCCCGGATTATAATTCGTTAGGGACTCCTTTTGTAAAGTAGAGAAAACCTCATCCCAGTATTTTTTTAATTTACTGCAGCTCCAAATCAGATGGACATAGTCCGCATTAACATACCCACATTTGGGGCAGCAACATTCCCGGGCCCTATTTTGGGGGAATTTTCCTTGAATTTTAGGGGTATAGTACAGTCGATGAAGGATCTTGAATTGGATTAGTCTATGGGCACTAGAAACTGTCGCCTTTCTCACATTCCTATAGATAATGGACCATTGAAGTGGAGAACAATTCAGCTCTTGCTCCCACTTACTTGGGCTTTTAAAAGGTGTTACAGTTGCTAATGCTGTTCGGAGTTTAGCATATAATCTAGATAACTTCGCTTTTTCATACTTCTGGGCGTCACAATAATCAAAAAAAATATTCTTGCTTGGGTGAATACGGCCCCTATTCCTAGCGGCTTCAAATATGTGTTTTAAACGTGTATACATAAATAAGTCTAGTGGTGTGTCTGTAAAACCAAATTCTGAAAATGATTTAAAATGGCCCAAATAAAAAAGGTGAGACACCCTATTAATACCCTTACGTGTCCAATAACCAAAGTCTGTAATTTTAAAGAATTCCTCTAGCCCCCCATTCTCCCACAGGGGGGTGAAGGCAAACAGATCGGAGACTTTGAGGATCTCCTTCAGCTTGTTCCACACCCTCTGTAGTGAGTAAGGGACCAGCAAGGACTTCCTCATTCCCATATACCCAGTCTCCAAACATGAAAAAATATTTTCTATTGGTTTATCTATAACTTTAATCAAATACCGTGACAGTAAGTTCCCTTTCCAATAACAACAACGCTGAATCTGTGAACATAAAAAATAACCTTGAAAAAAAGGAAGTGCCAGCCCACCATCTGCCTCCGACAACCATAAGTACCTCTGCTTCATCCGCACCCTCTTCCTTCCCCAGATCAAATCGTTAATTAGGGACTCCAGTCTATGAAAGAAGATGTCATCAATCCAAATGGGGGAAGCACACATCGGGAATAAGACTATAGGTAATATAATCATCTTAATCAATGCTATTCGATCTGTCTGTGACAGCATCAATTTCCGCCAGGCGCTTATTTTAGCCTTAACTTTATTCAGGACCGGGGCCAAATTAAACTCGTAAAATCTATTTACAGGGACACCTATCTTAACCCCCAAATAATCCAAGGTGTCATTCGGGATCAATACCCGTACTCGCTTCCCCTCATCTACAGCTTTCCGGTTCAGTGGGAGAAGCGATGACTTTGACCAATTAATCCTATAGCCTGATAATTTACCGTAGTCTTCTATTACCTCTATCACATACGGGAGAATTTTCCAACCCTGGTCCAAGAACAAAATCACATCATCAGCATATAGGCTTATTTTGTCATTCACTCCCTCCACCCCAAAGCCTTCTATACGATTATCTAATCGAATCCGACAAGCCAAAGGTTCAATAAAAAGGGCGAAGAGGAGCGGTGACAGGGGACAGCCCTGCCTCATCCCTCTCCGCATCATAACAGGTGAGGAACTAACCCCGTTAATATTGATGCTTGCGACCGGCTGTTCGTATAGCATTTGGGTCATTTCCAAAAATATATTCCCGAGGCCGAAGTGGGACATCGTGGCCCACAAAAATGGCCACTCTATCCTGTCAAACGCTTTTGCGGCGTCCAAAGACAGGATGGAGTGGTCTATACTACCCCCAAGCGACAGATTCAGATAGACCCTATAAGACTCATCTGTATTTGATAAAACCCGTCTGATTGGGATGTACCAGAGAGGCTATAACCCTCTTCAGGCGATTAGCCAAGATTTTGTAATGACTGACGACACGCACAGGGAGGAAAACAGGGAAAGCCCTGCCCAAGGGAGAGGGGAAGGTGGTGACCCCTAACTCACCTTGCGGCTGGCACCTGACTGCACTGACGTCCCTAGACGGGTTCCTCACCCGTGCGGCGATCACGTGCCTAAACCCTGGCTTTCCCTAGAATGAGCCCTAGATAGTGAACGGGCCGGTGGGATCGCTAGTCCGCACCACTGTCACTAAGAGGGAAACACCAGGGAGAGGACAGACAAAACAAACAAACACATACACCCAGGTGGGCGACCACAATAAACCAAAAAGGTCCAACAGGGATCTGGAGGGTAGCGTACTGGACCAACTACCAGCGAACGCAGCAACACAGCTCCAGAAGGTCAGAATAGATGTCCAGGCAGGAAGCTCTATCTCTGGCAACCAGAGAAGTGTGAGAGAGGAATATAAGGAGGTCTGGGAGTGCTGGACAAGGAACAGCTGAGGAGAAGGAGCTACGGATCCCTGAGTGAGCCAAAAGGGTTTGCTAAGCAAACCCAGAAAGCTACCATAAGGAAAACAGCCCTATCTTAAATAGAGCGTGCAGCCAACCGCTGCGACTTCCTGACCCCGGGTATAACGGAGTCAGGCGTGGTCCTCGACACCCTCGTGACAGATTTTGGCAAAGATCTTATAATCCGTATTCAGGATCGATATAGGTCTATATGACCCCACATCGCATGGATCTTTCTCCTTTTTTAGAACCAGGGTAATAACTGCCTCTCTAAATGATGGAGGTAGAGAGCCACATGCACAGGATTCATTCAGAACTAGCAGTAGAATCGGCAGGAGAGATTTAGCATGATACCTATACAATTCAAACGGCAGTCCATCTGGGCCTGGGGATGAATTATATTTTAGGGATGAAAGAGTCGCTAGAAGTTCCTCCAGAGAAATGGGTGAGTCCAACATCTCTCTATATTGTAAAGATAGCTTGGGGAGCTCCAATTGTTGAAGATATTGATCCATATCAATACGGCTAAACATAGACTCAGATTTATAGAGGGTGGAATAGTATTCTACAAATTCTTCCCTAATCTCCTCTGCGGATCTTAACCCAACCCCCTGAGAATTCCTAATTTCTCTTATACTAGTAGCCTCTCTCTGGTTGGCCACCAAACGAGCCAAAAACCTGCCCGTTTTACCGGATTCACAAAAGCGATTCTGACCTTGAAATAGGAGCTTATGTTGTGCTTTATTGTATAAGAGTGTCTTAAGCTGTGCATTAGCCTCCTTTAACTGATTAATGTATTGCTCCTTATGAGATTCAATTAATGCAGCGCGTAGTCTCCTTATTGAGTCTGTCAGATCTTCTTCCCTACGACGCAATTCTTTTCTGAACCTATTAATTTTATTAAAATATAAACCTCTTATATGGGCCTTCAGAGCGTCCCACACATAATGAATATGGGTAGAGCCTACATTAATGTCCCAGAATTCCTGTATATCCTGGTCTAATCGGGATTGGTCCCCTATCACCTCAAACCAGTGAGAGCTCAGTTTAAAGATCCTTCCTGCTGTTGGAGCCTCAACAAACGCAATCAATACTGGGGAATGATCCGAAATTCCATGGGGTTCATATTTCATTCTTAGGACGCGGCTGCACAAATCCCGGCTTGCAAAGGCCAGATCAATACGGGACATTGACCCGTGTGCCTGGCCAAAGCATGAGAAGGTTTTTTTATTGCCATAGAGGTGGCGCCAGATGTCAACCAGCGCCAGCTCCTGGCACACAGCAGTCAGAGGGGACCCAGTGCGACCGCGCCCAGAAAGCGAAGAGAACCGATCCAACTCCGGGTCAAGGACTGCATTGAAGTCACCTGCCACTAATAACGCACATTGATTTTTTGTGGATATATATTTAGCTAACTGTGAAAGGACCATTAATTTAAATAGTGGAGGGATATAAATAAAGGCCAATATCACCTCCTGCCCTTTCCAATACCCGTGAAGAAATACATATCTCCCTTCTTTATCAATCTGACTATCTAGCGGTTGAAACTGCATCCCCCGATGGATGTATACGCTGACGCCTCTTGCATAAGAAGAGTAGCAAGCGTGATACTCAAGAGAGGCCCATTTCCTTTTCAGTGTGTAGATCCTATCTAATGTTGCGTGGGTCTCTAATAGTACCACAATCGCAGGTAGATGACGGACCACAAGATCAAACACCACCGTCCTCTTCACTCTGTCCCCCAGCCCTCTCACATTCCAAAACAGAATATTACACGGCATATCCTATAAATAGAGGTGATTCCAAATCCCCCATCTTAACAGAGAGGCACGCACAACTACGAAGCGAATGACGGCAGCCAATCCCTCCCTTAATCCCATCCCTAAAAAACCCTCCTACTTGATTGACAGTGCATTCCGCAATACCCATCAACCTCTTTCCTTCCTCCAAACCTCCCCCCCACCCTCCTCCCTCATCACCCTCATCCTCGACACCTTTCCATCTTATTTCATAAACCTATCGAGTCCAACCATTGCACAGCCTCTGCCTGTGCGGAGAAGAACCTAACGGAGTCCTTATACACCACCCTCAACTTGGCCGGGTATAGCATAGAATAACTGATCTTGGCTGCAATTAATCTCTTTCACATCCACAAAAGATCTCCTTCTGAGTTGGGTCTCTCGTGAAAAGTCGGGGAATATTAATATGGGGTTACCATCAAAATAGATATCTGCCACTTCTCTTTTACGTCTAAGAACCCAATCTCGATCCTTTGAACAGAGGAACTTTGCCAAGATAGACCTAGGTGGAGCCCCTGGAGGTTTTTTTTAAAATGGTATTCTATGGGCCCTTTCCACACAAAAGGTGGATAAGTCACAACCTAAGGCAAAATTTTCAAGGAACCATTTTTGGATAAAATTTACAGGATTATCCTGTTCTACCCCCTCCGGGAACCCCACCAGGCGCAGGTTATATCTACGGGACCTATCCTCCATCTCTACCACTTTCTTTTTTAACCAAACATGATTTTCATCTACTTCTTCTAGTCTCTTTTTTAATACCGTATTCTCTAAAGTGACAGAGTTGACCACCGTTTCCAGTTCCTTCACTTTTGATCTCAACTTTGTCATTTCGTCACGTATTATCGTTACATCTCCCTGTACTACTGCCATGGAGGAAGTCAACTCTGCCACTGAATTGCTAGTTAGATTTACTACTCCCAATATATCTTCAAGCTTTTTAGTTATAATCTCAAGGCCCTCACTCTGGGGCAGACTTGTCTTTAATGAGCTATGTTCTAAACGATCCGTATTATCTGAAGCTGACTCGATCTGTGTGGCAACCCTCTGTACACCTCCTCTAGTCTTTGGAGGTGGAGACTTCAAAAATTTATCTAATCTGGTCTGCGGGCTCCCCCCCGATCCACTTTTTGGGGAAGCGACACCCCCCGACTTGCGATACTTTGGTGGCATTTTTATAGAGATTCGTCTACATAGGTAGTATACACGCTAGTAGGCCAGTAACCAATAGCAATTTGACTACTAGTCTATATACACCAATAACCCCCTAAAGTATAAGGCCTTTATGTTCTCTCTGTCCTTCCCCTTTCTCTTTCCTCACCTCGTCCTTGTTTTTACATATAGGGAACAGAGCGATCAGAGTTAAGGAGAATACATATGAAAAGAGGGAAGGTGCATGAGAAATGGGTACAAACAGAGTATCAGCGAGTCAAATTCATACATATATACATATATTCCCCCTCCCACCAATAGACCGTCGCAGATTAGTAAAGGCTATTGATAGATCCTAAAGGCACTATTACCCTAAATAACTTATTGAGACAGGGATTTGTTCAGATCAGAGACATGTATAAGAGAAACGTCTCCGTCCTCAGAATTGAAGAGTGGCGACCAGACACCTTGATGGAGACACCGTCCTAGACCCCCTCCGATAGCAGGAGGATCCGACTTATCAGCGATTAAATCGCGGAGGCAAAGTCAGGCACGGCCGCAGTCATATGCAGATAAGTTTTTGGAAGAAAAAAAAAGGCCAAAAGGACACATCCATCCAACGGCCATAGAAGGCCCACCAAATATTACTTTTTAGAACCGAACAATGCGATATCCGCAAGCCTAAATAGCTGCCCCCCTAGCACCAAGTGCTTTGCAGGGGGTGGAACCGGGCAGAGCTGTATATCAGGGCATCTAACAAACACACAGTTTGGGGGCCCACAGCAAGCGGGACAGTACCTCAAAGCTGATACCTTCAGCCGCCAACCTCCACATGTTAAATCTCCGTTAGTAGAGCCAGGATCCAAAGTCAAGGACTAACTTCATCCACCGACCTCCACCGCAGGCTCCACAACTTCGACGCAAGTTCATACAAAGTGCACGCACCATAGCAGTCTTCAGGTTATCTCGACACCATACAGTATCAAAGCGCCCTCTACCGGAACCTCCAGAAATTCCAGAAAGGAAGAGCCATGCGTCAGCCGATATCAAACGGGGGGTCTACTTCTCCTATCGCGGACTAGAGGTAGGTATCCGTGTCGTCTCTGCCCCAACAGTGAAGCAGCAAAAGCCCCGCTTCGGTATCTCAGCTGGCGTAACAGCACCGAAGGCCAGTATCAAGGGTCATATCTGCGCCGGTCTCAAAGCGGAAACCCTCACCGGGGTTCCTCCAAACTCCTCTAGGGCGGCAGGCGGCTAGGCTCAGCTCCACACGGCAGGGCTAGACTCGGCGTTCCTCCAGAGTACACACATCGCGGCTCGAGACAGGGAGAGAGGGAGAGGGCGGCAGGGGGAGGAGCGCAACACGCACCTACGTCATGCCGCTAGTTCATCCCAATATTAGATTAAGTCCTCTGTAGTATATATACAGTATACTGTCTTCTGTAGTATATATACAGTATACTGTCCTCTGTAGTATATATACAGTATACTGTCCTCTGTAGAATATATACAGTATACTGTCCTCTGTAGTGTATATACCGTATACTGTGCTCTGTAGTATATACACAGTATACTGTCCTCTGTAGTATATATACAGTATACTGTCCTCTGTAGTATATATACAGTATACTGTCCTCTGTAGTATATATACAGTATACTGTCCTCTGTAGTATATATGCAGTATACAATCCTCTGTAGTATATATACAGTATACTGTCCTCTGTAGTGTATATACAGTATACTGTCCTCTGTAGTATATATACAGTATACTGTCCTCTGTAGTATATATACAGTATACTGTCCTCTGTAGTATATATATACAGTATACTGTCCTCTGTAGTATATATAGAGTATACTGTCCTCTGTAGTATATATACAGTATACTGTCTTCTGTAGTATATATACAGTATACTGTCCTCTGTAGTATATATACAGTATACTGCCCTCTGTAGTATATATACAGTATACTGTCCTCTGTAGTGTATATATACAGTATACTGTCTTCTGTAGTATATATACAGTATACTGTCCTCTGTAGTATATATACAGTATACTGTCCTCTGTAGTATATATACAGTATACTGTCTTCTGTAGTATATATACAGTATACTGTCCTTTGTAGTATGTATACAATATACCTTCCTCTCCTCTGTAGTATATATACAGTATGCTGTCCTCTGTAGTATATATACAGTATACTGTCCTCTGTAGTATATATACAGTATACTGTCCTCTGTAGTGTATATATACAGTATACTGTCCTCTGTAGTATATATACAGTATACTGTCCTCTGTAGTATATATACAGTATACTGTCCTCTGTAGTATATATACAGTATACTGTCCTCTGTAGTATATATACAGTATACTGTCCTCTGTAGTATATATACAGTATAATGTCCTCTGTAGTGTGTATATATACAGTATACTGTCCTCTGTAGTATATATACAGTATACTGTCCTCTGTAGTATATATGCAGTATACAATCCTCTGTAGTATATATACAGTATACTGCCCTCTGTAGTATATACAGTATACTGTCCTCTGTAGTATATTCACAGTATACTGTCCTCTGAAGTATATATACATTATACCATCCTTTGTAGTATATATGCAGTATACCGTCCTTTGTAGTGTATATATACAGTATACTGTCCTCTGCAGTATATATACAGAATACTGTCCTCTGTAGTATGTATACAATATACCTTCCTCTCCTCTGTAGTATATATACAGTATACTGTCCTTTGTAGTATATATACCGTATACTGTCCTATGTAGTATATATACAGTATACTGTCCTTTGTAGTATATATACAGTATATTGTCCTCTGCAGTATATATATAGAATACTGTCCTCTGTAGTATGTATACAATATACCTTCCTTTCCTCTGTAGTATATATACAGTATACCTTCCTCTGTAGTATATATACAGTATACTGTCCTCTGTAGTATGTATACAGTATACTTTCCTCTCCTCTGTAGTATATATGCAGTATACTGTACTCTGTAGTATATATACAGTATAGTGTCCTCTGTAGTATGTATACAGTATACTGTCCTCTGTAGTATATATGCAGTATACTGTACTCTGTAGTATATATACAGTATAGTGTCCTCTGTAGTATGTATACAGTATACTGTACTCTGTAGTAAATATACAGTATACCGTCCTCTGCATGTTATATACAATACACCGTGCTCTGTATTATATATGCAGCATACAATCCTCTGTAGTATATATACAGTATACTGTCCTCTGTAGTATCTATATATAGAGCATACTGTCCTCTGTAGTATATACACAGTACACTGTCCTCTAAAGTATATACACAGTATACTGTCCTCTGCAGTATATATACAGTATACTGTCCCCTGTAGTATATATACACTATACTGTCCTCTGTAGTATATATACAGTATACTGTCCTCTGTAGTATATATACAGTATACAATCCTCTGTAGTATATATGCAGTATACAATCCTCTGTAGTATATATACAGTATACTGTCCTCTGTAGTATATATATACAGTATACTGTCCTCTGTAGTATATATACAGTATACTGTCCTCTGTAGTATATATACAGTATACTGTCCTCTGTAGTATATAGGAAAAATTCTTACCTGGGATTTTACTTTCCTTGAGTCCGTAGGCAGCACAGAATGGGTTAACTTTGTTCTCATCCGATCCTAGGACCGCCCACCTAGATAATAGGTACAGATTAAAACAATTAACTCATTAGTAGTGACCTATAAAGGCTGCCTCCTCCAGAACCTCCTTGTGTTAATACAAATAGACTCAGACCAAGAATTATGCCAAGAAACAATATAAGAAATTTATTAGGGAGGGTATACTTGTGCTGCCTACGGACTCAAGGAAAGTAAAATCCCAGGTAAGAATTTTTCCTTTCCCATTTCGTCCTACGGCAGCACAGAATGGGATTTTCATAGATCACAAGGGGGGGTATCCTCACTCAGAGCTGCAGACAGAACCCCGGTACCAAAGGCTGAGCTCCTAGCGTTAACATCCAAACTATAATGCTTGACGAAGGTCAGGGAGGAAGACCAGGATGCTGCATTGCAGATTTCTTCAATCGAGACCTGTGCGACTTCTGCCCAAGAAGTAGCCGTGGCCCTGGTGGAATGTGCTCTCACTGGAAATGGAGGTGGTATCTTTTACAGAGAATAGTCTTCCATTATTGTGGCTTTGATCCATCTTGCCAAAGTATCCTTAGAAGGAGAAGAACCCTTTCTTGGCCCAGAGAAGAGGACAAAAAGGTTTTCTACTGCTCTGAATTCTCTTGTTCTTTGCAAATAGATAAGTAGAGCTCTTTTAACATCTAATGTATGTAAGAGTTTCTGGTTCTCGTCCAGAGGCTCAGGAAAAAATACTGGGAGGAACGACTCTATTTTTGTTTGCTGTTGAAGGGATTTTAGGCAAAAAGGCTGGCATAGTACGAAGTAGAACCCCATCTGGCAGAAAACGTAAGTACGGGAATTTTGAAGATAATGCCTGAAGTTCCCCCAGTCTTTTGGCAGACGTAATTGCTGTGAGGAATAGAGTCTTGCAGGAGAGCCATTTGTATTCCACTTCTTGTAATGGCTCAAATGGGGGAGCTGCAAGCCTTTTTAGTACCAGAGAAAGATCCCAGATGGGCACTGGGTCTCTATGAATAGGTTTGAGCCTCTTGATCGCCTTGAAAAAACGGAATATCAAAGGATGATGAAGGAATTCATTCTCTGTTAGAGTTTATTGCCGTCATGTGGGATCTTAGCGTATTTGGCTTGAGCCCTTTCTGGAACCCATCTTGGAGGAACTGCAGGATGGCAGAAATATTGATGGTTTCATGGCTGGTCTGAGACATCCAGGATAGAAATTTTTGCCAGACTTTAGCATATCTTCTGTTGGTAGAGTCTTTCATAGACGCCAGTAGGGTGTTGATTACTGATTGTGACAAGCCCCTTCTCTCTAGTCTACTTCTCTCAGCCTCCAGGCCGTAAGGTGTAGACGTTGTAGATTCTGATGATACAGGTCCTTCTGCAACAAGAGATCTGGCCGCATGGGGAGTTTCCAGAAGTTCCCCCTCGACAAGTGAAATAGAAGGGGAAACCACGACCTTCTCGGCCAAAATGGCGTGATCATAATGGCCTGAGGCTTCTCCTCTGCTATCTTCCGAAGAACTCTCGGGATGAGAGGTCCTGGGGGAAATATATAGACGAATAGGCGTTCCCAGCTGGAGAAGGCGTCCACCACTGTTGGACTGTCGAAGCTGTTCAGCGAACAAAACCTGCTCAGTTTTCTGTTCTCTGCTGTCGCCATCAGATCCCATGCAGGAGAGCCCCACTTCTCTGTAATTTGGTGAAAAACGGACTGATTGAGCTCCCATTCGGCTTGGTTCACCGTCTTCTTGCTCAGATGATCCGCTTGCGTATTGCAGCAGCCCCTGATATGCGCTGCTTTTAGTTCCAGCAGGTGTGATTCCACCCAGCTGAAAATAGTTTTGCACAGCTCCAGAAGAAGTCCGCTCCTCGTACCTCCCTGTTTGTTCAGGTAGAATACGGTAGTCAAGTTGTCCGAACGGATCAGAACGGATCTCCCTACTATATCGGACTTGAAGTGGCGAAGAGCCAACAGAACCGCATTCAGCTCTTTGTAGTTCGAGGATTTCATCCTGTCCTCGTGTGTCCAGAGGCCTTGCACCCACTTGTTCAGAAGAAGGGCTCCCCATCCTTGGCCGGAGGCATCCGTAGTTATGATCACTGGAGACAGGAACTGGAAGCTCTTCCCTTTGACTAAATTTTCTGTGCATAACCACCATCTGAGGGACCGAATTGTCGCTGGATTCAGCCTTATTCTCGCGTCCAAACTGAGTCTGGAGCGTCGCCAAGCTCGCAGCATGTTCATCTGAAGATCCCTGCTGTGGATATTTGCCCAAGGGACAGCGTCTGAAACTGACGTCATATGACCCAGAGTCTTCATAACCCTTCGTACTGAAGGAGAGTGGAGGGACATCAGAGTTTTCATTTCCTTCTTCAGTGCTTCCACCTTTGGCATAGGAAGATAGAGCTTCATGGCGACAGTATTCACTAGGAACCCTAGGAAGATCTTGGACGTTGCTGGGACCGTGTCTGATTTTTCCCAATTTATTAGGAAACCCACAGACTGTAAGAGGTTCACTGTTTGTTCCAGATGTTGATGCAGGAGTTTCTCCGTACTGGCTACCAGCAACCAGTCGTCTAGGTATGGGAAGATCTGGATCCCCCTCAGGCGAAGTTCTACTGCAATAAGTACTGCTAACTTTGTGAAGATCCTCGGGGCTAAACATAACCCGAAGGGAAGAGCTCTGAACTGGTAATGCAAAATTTCTCTTCCTCTTTTGATGGCAACTCTCAGGAATCTTCTTGACTGTGGATTTATAGGAACATGCAGATAGGCGTCTTTGAGATCTAAAGAAGCCATGAACAGGTTCTTTCTGAGGACAGCAGCAATGGATCTCATCGTCTCCATTTTGAAATGGATCTTCTTTAGATGATGGTTTAAGTAGCGCAAGTCTATGATCAGCCGACTCTTCCCATTCCCTTTGGGTACGCAGAAAATTCTGGAGTAGATTCCGGAGTTTTTTGAATTGTTTGGAACTGGTTCCAAAGCTCCCTTTTCTATGAACTCCCTTAACAGAAGAAAGATCTGTGGATCTCTTGGTTTGTTCACAGTAAACCTGTCTCTCGGTGCGCGACTGAACTCCAGATTGTAGCCATTTTGTATGATGTCCAGAGCCCAGCTGTCTGATGTAATTTGAAGCCAGCTCCGGTGAAAAAGGGATAATCGACCTCCTACCCTTACAATTCTGGCGTCAGAATTCCTGCTTCTGAGGCCTATTCTCTTCCGTCTTCCTTTTAGGTTTCTCCGACGAACCCCAAGTTCTACGGTCAGTTCTTCCTCGGCTTGAGAGACCTCTATAGCCTGATCTTCTGGGATCCTGTCTGTAGGCACGAAAACTCCTGGGTTTCTCCTTCCGCTTGGCTTGAGGAAAACTTAGTACTTTATCCTCCATATTCGCCTTCAAGAGTTTATCCAGGTGAGACCCGAACAATTCTCCTGGCTCAAAAGGGAGGGAACATAAATTGTTCTTAGAAGATGGATCCCCAGACCAGAGCTTCAACCAGAGCGATCTTCGTATGGAGTTGGTGTGAGCCATGTTCTTCGCCGTAAACCTTATCGTGTCTACTGGGAAATCACAGAGGAATTCCGCCGCCAGCTTCAGGTTAGGTATTTGCTTCAGGAGGTCTTCTCTGGGGACACCGTCTTCAATGTCCCTGCCAAGATGGCTTAACCATACTCTAAGAGCTCGCGCCACTGAGACTGACGCCATGGCCGCTTTATTAAGAGACGCTAGATAGGTGTGAGACCTCTTAAGGAGGCCATCCGCCTTCCTCTCTATAGGGTCCTTCAATAAAGCCGAGTCATCCGATGGAAAGAATGATTTTCTGGCTAATCTCGTCACTGCTGGGTCTACCCTAGCAGGGCCTTCCCAGCTCGAGGATTCCGCTGGATCTGTTTTATAAACTGCTCTGAATCTGGAGCCTAAGTTCAGCCTTGCCACTGGATGTTCCCACTCCTTACGCATAACTGCATCAAGAACAGGGTGACCTGGAAACACCGACGCCTTCTTCTTCGGAAAGTAGAAGAGATTATCCTCGTCATGGCTACTGGCCTTTTCCTTACTGGTTTCCATGATACTCTTTACCTCCTTAATAAGATGATTCGTGTCAGATTTATTGAATAGAAAGTTATCTTCTAGAACCGGCGACTCCGAACTAAAGGAGACTTCGCCTTCTGACCGTGAATCCCCAGAAGAGGAAGATGGAGACCAACGTCTCCTCTTTTTTGATGACTTTTTAGGCTTAGTTTGTTTGAGGAAAGCCTTGAACAGAGACATCATCTTGGTGGTGTCGTCATCTGATGTTTCGTCTGGATGGGAGCACTGCTCGCAGATGTTAGAGGTATGGTCTTCCAGTAAGGGCTGCAGACAGGAGATGCAGAGTGCAGGTTCAGCTCTCTGTTTCTTCTTAGCAGGTGCAGTTCCCTGTGCGTCCTGGAAACACCTGAGGCAGAGATCCTGCAGGAAATCATCAGGAAGGGGTTGGTCACAACCCTGACACAATCTGTGTCTGCTTTTGCGAGCCCTCTTGCTGGATGTGGAGGACATCTGTAATAAAAAATGAAGGTATAAATCATTCAAAATAACAGCAGGGCAATGAGGGGTTAACTGCCTGACAATAGGACAGGCAAATACCTTCAAATCGCTAGAGCTCAGCTGCCTAGGCACCAGGGCATCTGAGCTCTGCATAGTCCCGCTTTTTATACCTGTAGTTTGAATTTGGCGCCCAAAAGAGTGGGACGTGCGCCTATGACGTCAAACGCCGCCGCGTCTGCGTTCCACGATGCGTTCCACCTGCGAAACCGGAAGTAGAAGATAGCCGGCAATAACCGAGCGGCACAGCGCTTAACAGCCAAACCAATGGCCGGACGCTGAAGGGACGCAGGTGGGAGGTAAGCGGGACGAGAGTGGAGCCAGGGAACCATACATGGCTGTAACCACTCTCCGGCCTGGACCTTGGAAACAACAAGGTACAAACGGCCATCTCCAAGGTGGATCCATAGGTGGGCTTCATCCTCCGATGAGGACAATAAAAAAACACAAGGAGGTTCTGGAGGGAGCAGCCTTTATAGGTCACTACTAATGAGTTAATTATTTTAATCTGTACCTATTATCTAGGTGGGCGGTCCTAGGATCGGATGAGAACAAAGTTAACCCATTCTGTGCTGCCGTAGGACGAAATGGGAAACACAGTATACTGTCCTCTGCAGTATATATACAGTATACTGTCCTCTGTAGTATATAAACAGTATACTGTCCTCTGTAGTATATATACAGTATACAGTCATCTGCAGGTTATATACAGTATACTGTCCTCTGTAGTATATATATATATATATACAGTATACTGTCCTCTGTAGCATATATACAGTATACTGTCCTCGGTAGTATATGCAGTATACTGTCCTCTGTAGCATATACACAGTATACTGTCCT
Organism: Bufo bufo; assembly: GCF_905171765.1. Classification (NCBI taxonomy): domain Eukaryota; kingdom Metazoa; phylum Chordata; class Amphibia; order Anura; family Bufonidae; genus Bufo; species Bufo bufo. The sequence continues at coordinate 98,974 of NW_024399979.1, forward strand.
CTGTAGTATATATACAGTATACTGTCCTCTGTAGTATATATGCAGTATACAATCCTCTGTAGTATATATACATTATACTGTCCTCTGTAGTATATACACAGTATACTGTCCTCTGAAGTATATATACATTATACCGTCCTTTGTAGTATATATACAGTATACTGTCCTCTGTAGTATATATACAGTATACTGTCCTCTGTAGTATGTATACAATATACCTTCCTCTCCTCTGTAGTATATATGCAGTATACTGTACTCTGTAGTATATATACAGTATACTGTCCTCTGTAGTATGTATACAGTATACCTTCCTCTCCTCTGTAGTATATATGCAGTATACTGTCCTCTGTAGTATATATACAGTATACTGTCCTCTGTAGTATGTATACAGTATACCTTCCTCTCCTCTGTAGTATATATACAGTATACTGTCCTCTGTAGTATATATACAGTATAGTGTCCTCTGTAGTATGTATACAGTATACCTTCCTCTCCTCTGTAGTATATATACAGTATACTGTCCTCTGTAGTATATATACAGTATACTGTCCTCTGTAGTGTATATATACAGTATACTGTCCTCTGTAGTGTATATACAGTATACTGTCCTCTGTAGTATGTATACAGTATACTGTCCTCTGTAGTATATACACAGTATACTGTCCTCTGTAGTATATATATACAGTATACTGTCCTCTGTAGTATATATGCAGTATACTGTCCTCTGTAGTATATATGCAGTATACTGTACTCTGTAGTATATATACAGTATAGTGTCCTCTGTAGTATGTATACAGTATACCTTCCTCTCCTCTGTAGTATATATGCAGTATACTGTCCTCTGTAGTATATATACAGTATACTGTCCTCTGTAGTATGTATACAGTATACCTTCCTCTCCTCTGTAGTATATATGCAGTATACTGTCCTCTGTAGTATATATACAGTATAGTGTCCTCTGTAGTATGTATACAGTATACTGTCCTTTGTAGTATGTATACAGTATACTGTCCTCTGTAGTATATATACAGTATACTGTCCTCTGTAGTATGTATACAGTATACCTTCCTCTCCTCTGTAGTATATATGCAGTATACTGTCCTCTGTAGTATATATACAGTATACTGTCCTCTGTAGTATGTATACAGTATACCTTCCTCTCCTCTGTAGTATATATACAGTATACTGTCCTCTGTAGTATATATACAGTATACTGTCCTCTGTAGTATGTATACAATATACCTTCCTCTCCTCTGTAGTATATATACCGTATACTGTCCTCTGTAGTATATATACAGTATACTGTCCTCTGTAGTATATATACAGTATACTGTCCTCTGTAGTATATATATACAGTATACTGTCCTCTGTAGTATATATACAGTATACTGTCCTCTGTAGTATATACACAGTATACTGTCCTTTGTAGTATATATACAGTATACTGTCCTCTGTAGTGTGTATATATACAGTATACTATCCTCTGTAGTATATATACAGTATACTGTCCTCTGTAGTATATATACAGTATACTGTCCTCTGTAGTATATATACAGTATACTGTCCTCTGTAGTGTATACAGTATACTGTCCTCTGTAGTATATATATATACAGTATACTGTCCTCTGTAGTATATATACAGTATACTGTCCTCTGTAGTATATATATACAGTATACTGTCCTCTGTAGTATATATACAGTATACTGTCCTCTGTAGTATGTATACAGTATACTGTCCTCTGTAGTATGTATACAGTATACCTTCCTCTCCTCTGTAGTATATATGCAGTATACTGTACTCTGTAGTATATATACAGTATACTGTCCTCTGTAGTATATATACAGTATACTGTCCTCTGTAGTATGTATACAATATACCTTCCTCTCCTCTGTAGTATATATACCGTATACTGTCCTCTGTAGTATATATACAGTATACTGTCCTCTGTAGTATATATACAGTATACTGTCCTCTGTAGTATGTATACAGTATACCTTCCTCTCCTCTGTAGTATATATGCAGTACACTGTACTCTGTAGTATATATACAGTATAGTGTCCTCTGTAGTATGTATACAGTATACCTTCCTCTCCTCTGTAGTATATATGCAGTATACTGTCCTCTGTAGTATATATACAGTATAGTGTCCTCTGTAGTATGTATACAGTATACCTTCCTCTCCTCTGTAGTATATATACAGTATACTGTCCTCTGTAGTATATATACAGTATACTGTCCTCTGTAGTGTATATACAGTATACTGTCCTCTGTAGTATATATACAGTATACTGTCCTCTGTAGTATATATACAGTATACTGTCCTCTGTAGTATATATATACAGTGTACTGTCCTCTGTAGTATATATACAGTATACTGTCCTCTGTAGTATATATGCAGTATACTGTCCTCTGTAGTATATATACAGTATACTGTCCTCTGTAGTATATATATACAGTATACTGTCCTCTGTAGTATATATACAGTATACTGTCCTCTGTAGTATATATACAGTATACTGTCCTCTGTAGTATATATGCAGTATACTGTCCTCTGTAGTATATATGCAGTATACTGTCCTCTGTAGTATGTATACAGTATACCTTCCTCTCCTCTGTAGTATATATGCAGTATACTGTCCTCTGTAGTATATATACAGTATACTGTCCTCTGTAGTATGTATACAGTATACCTTCCTCTCCTCTGTAGTATATATGCAGTATACTGTACTCTGTAGTATATATACAGTATACTGTCCTCTGTAGTATATATACAGTATACTGTCCTCTGTAGTATATACACAGTATACTGTCCTCTGTAGTATATATGCAGTATACTGTCCTCTGTAGTATATATGCAGTATACTGTCCTCTGTAGTATGTATACAGTATACCTTCCTCTCCTCTGTAGTATATATGCAGTATACTGTCCTCTGTAGTATATATACAGTATACTGTCCTCTGTAGTATGTATACAGTATACATTCCTCTCCTCTGTAGTATATATGCAGTATACTGTACTCTGTAGTATATATACAGTATACTGTCCTCTGTAGTATATATACAGTATAGTGTCCTCTGTAATATGTATACAGTATACCTTCCTCTCCTCTGTAGTATATATACAGTATACTGTCCTCTGTAGTATATATACAGTATACTGTCCTCTGTAGTATATATACAGTATACTGTCCTCTGTAGTATATATGCAGTATACTGTACTCTGTAGTATATATACAGTATAGTGTCCTCTGTAGTATGTATACAGTATACCTTCCTCTCCTCTGTAGTATATATGCAGTATACTGTCCTCTGTAGTATATATACAGTATAGTGTCCTCTGTAGTATGTATACAGTATACCTTCCTCTCCTCTGTAGTATATATGCAGTATACTGTCCTCTGTAGTATATATACAGTATACTGTCCTCTGTAGTATATATATACAGTATACTGTCCTCTGTAGTATATATACAGTATACTGTCCTCTGTAGTATATATACAGTATAGTGTCCTCTGTAGTATATATACAGTATACTGTCCTCTGTAGTATATATACCGTATACTGTCCTCTGTAGTATATATACCGTATACTGTCCTCTGTAGTATATATACAGTATACTGTCCTCTGTAGTATATATATACAGTATACTGTCCTCTGTAGTATATATACAGTATAGTGTCCTCTGTAGTATATAAACAGTATACTGTCCTCTGTAGTATATAAACAGTATACTGTCCTCTGTAGTATATATACAGTATAGTGTCCTCTGTAGTATGTATACAGTATACCTTCCTCTCCTCTGTAGTATATATGCAGTATACTGTCCTCTGTAGTATATAAACAGTATACTGTCCTCTGTAGTATATATACAGTATACTGTCCTCTGCAGGTTATATACAGTATACTGTCCTCTGTAGTATATATACAGTATACTGTCCTCTGTAGTATATATACAGTATAGTGTCCTCTGTAGTATGTATACAGTATACCTTCCTCTCCTCTGTAGTATATATGCAGTATACTGTCCTCTGTAGTATATATACAGTATACTGTCCTCTGTAGTATGTATACAGTATACCTTCCTCTCCTCTGTAGTATATATGCAGTATACTGTCCTCTGTAGTATATATACAGTATACTGTCCTCTGTAGTATGTATACAGTATACCTTCCTCTCCTCTGTAGTATATATGCAGTATACTGTCCTCTGTAGTATATATATACAGTATACTGTCCTCTGTAGTGTATATATACAGTATACTGTCCTCTGTAGTATATATACAGTATAGTGTCCTCTGTAGTATGTATACAGTATACCTTCCTCTCCTCTGTAGTATATATGCAGTATACTGTCCTCTGTAGTATATATACAGTATACTGTCCTCTGTAGTATATATATACAGTATACTGTCCTCTGTAGTATATATACAGTATACTGTCCTCTGTAGTATATATACAGTATAGTGTCCTCTGTAGTATATATACAGTATACTGTCCTCTGTAGTATATATACCGTATACTGTCCTCTGTAGTATATATACCGTATACTGTCCTCTGTAGTATATATACAGTATACTGTCCTCTGTAGTATATATATACAGTATACTGTCCTCTGTAGTATATATACAGTATAGTGTCCTCTGTAGTATATAAACAGTATACTGTCCTCTGTAGTATATAAACAGTATACTGTCCTCTGTAGTATATATACAGTATAGTGTCCTCTGTAGTATGTATACAGTATACCTTCCTCTCCTCTGTAGTATATATGCAGTATACTGTCCTCTGTAGTATATATGCAGTATACTGTCCTCTGTAGTATATAAACAGTATACTGTCCTCTGTAGTATATATACAGTATACTGTCCTCTGCAGGTTATATACAGTATACTGTCCTCTGTAGTATATAAACAGTATACTGTCCTCTGTAGTATATATACAGTATAGTGTCCTCTGTAGTATGTATACAGTATACCTTCCTCTCCTCTGTAGTATATATGCAGTATACTGTCCTCTGTAGTATATATACAGTATACTGTCCTCTGTAGTATGTATACAGTATACCTTCCTCTCCTCTGTAGTATATATGCAGTATACTGTCCTCTGTAGTATATATACAGTATACTGTCCTCTGTAGTATGTATACAGTATACCTTCCTCTCCTCTGTAGTATATATGCAGTATACTGTCCTCTGTAGTATATATATACAGTATACTGTCCTCTGTAGTGTATATATACAGTATACTGTCCTCTGTAGTATATATACAGTATACTGTCCTCTGTAGTATATATACAGTATACTGTCCTCTGTAGTATATATACAGTATACTGTCCTCTGTAGTATATATGCAGTATACTGTACTCTGTAGTATATATACAGTATAGTGTCCTCTGTAGTATGTATACAGTATACCTTCCTCTCCTCTGTAGTATATATGCAGTATACTGTCCTCTGTAGTATATATACAGTATAGTGTCCTCTGTAGTATGTATACAGTATACCTTCCTCTCCTCTGTAGTATATATGCAGTATACTGTCCTCTGTAGTATATATACAGTATAGTGTCCTCTGTAGTATGTATACAGTATACCTTCCTCTCCTCTGTAGTATATATGCAGTATACTGTCCTCTGTAGTATATATACAGTATACTGTCCTCTGTAGTATATATACAGTATAGTGTCCTCTGTAGTATGTATACAGTATACCTTCCTCTCCTCTGTAGTATATATGCAGTATACTGTCCTCTGTAGTATATATACAGTATACTGTCCTCTGTAGTATATATATACAGTATACTGTCCTCTGTAGTATATATACAGTATACTGTCCTCTGTAGTATATATACAGTATAGTGTCCTCTGTAGTATATATACAGTATACTGTCCTCTGTAGTATGTATACAGTATACTGTCCTCTGTAGTATATATACAGTATACTGTCCTCTGTAGTATATATACAGTATACTGTCCTCTGTAGTATATATACCGTATACTGTCCTCTGTAGTATATATACAGTATACTGTCCTCTGTAGTATATATGTACAGTATACTGTCCTCTGTAGTATATATACAGTATACTGTCCTCTGTAGTATATATACAGTATAGTGTCCTCTGTAGTATGTATACAGTATACTGTCCTCTGTAGTATGTATACAGTATACTGTCCTCTGTAGTATATAAACAGTATACTGTCCTCTGTAGTATATATGCAGTATACTGTCCTCTGTAGTATATAAACAGTATACTGTCCTCTGTAGTATATAAACAGTATACTGTCCTCTGTAGTATATATACATTATAGTGTCCTCTGTAGTATGTATACAGTATACCTTCCTCTCCTCTGTAGTATATATGCAGTATACTGTCCTCTGTAGTATATATGCAGTATACTGTCCTCTGTAGTATATAAACAGTATACTGTCCTCTGTAGTATATATACAGTATACTGTCCTCTGCAGGTTATATACAGTATACTGTCCTCTGTAGTATATATACAGTATACTGTCCTCTGTAGTATATATACAGTATAGTGTCCTCTGTAGTATGTATACAGTATACCTTCCTCTCCTCTGTAGTATATATGCAGTATACTGTCCTCTGTAGTATATATACAGTATACTGTCCTCTGTAGTATGTATACAGTATACCTTCCTCTCCTCTGTAGTATATATGCAGTATACTGTCCTCTGTAGTATATATACAGTATACTGTCCTCTGTAGTATGTATACAGTATACCTTCCTCTCCTCTGTAGTATATATACAGTATACTGTCCTCTGTAGTATATATACAGTATAGTGTCCTCTGTAGTATGTATACAGTATACTGTCCTCTGTAGTATATATATATATATATGCAGTATACTGTCCTCTGTAGTATATATACAGTATACTGTCCTCTGTAGTATGTATACAGTATACCTTCCTCTCCTCTGTAGTATATATACAGTATACTGTCCTCTGTAGTATATATATACAGTATACTGTCCTCTGTAGTATATATACAGTATAGTGTCCTCTGTAGTATGTATACAGTATACTGTCCTCTGTAGTATATATATATATATATATATATACAGTATACTGTCCTCTGTAGTATATATATACAGTATACTGCCCTCTGTAGTATATATACAGTATACTGTCCTCTGTAGTATATATACAGTATAGTGTCCTCTGTAGTATGTATACAGTATACTGTCCTCTGTAGTATATATATATATATATATATGCAGTATACTGTCCTCTGTAGTATATATACAGTATACTGTCCTCTGTAGTATATATACAGTATACTGTCCTCTGTAGTATGTATACAGTATACCTTCCTCTCCTCTGTAGTATATATACAGTATACTGTCTTCTGTAGTATCTATACAGTATACTGTCCTCTGTAGTATATATACAGTATAGTGTCCTCTGTAGTATGTATACAGTATACTGTCCTCTGTAGTATATATATATATATATATACAGTATACTGTCCTCTGTAGTATATATATACAGTATACTGCCCTCTGTAGTATATATATACAGTATACTGCCCTCTGTAGTATATATACAGTATACTGTCCTCTGTAGTATATATACAGTATACTGTCCTCTGTAGTATATATACAGTATAGTGTCCTCTGTAGTATGTATACAGTATACCTTCCTCTCCTCTGTAGTATATATGCAGTATACTGTCTTCTGTAGTATATATACAGTATACTGTCCTCTGTAGTATGTATACAGTATACCTTCCTCTCCTCTGTAGTATATATACAGTATACTGTCCTCTGTAGTATATATACAGTATACTGTCCTCTGTAGTATATATACAGTATACTGTCCTCTGTAGTATGTATACAGTATACCTTCCTCTCCTCTGTAGTATATATACAGTATACTGTCCTCTGTAGTATGTATACAGTATACTGTCCTCTGTAGTATGTATACAGTATACTGTCCTCTGTAGTATGTATACAGTATACTGTCCTCTGTAGTATGTATACAGTATACTGTCCTCTGTAGTATATATACAGTATACTGTCCTCTGTAGTATATATACAGTATACTGCCCTCTGTAGTATATATACAGTATACTGTCCTCTGTAGTATGTATACAGTATACTGTCCTCTGTAGTATATATACAGTATACCTTCCTCTCCTCTGTAGTATATATACAGTATACTGTCCTCTGTAGTATGTATACAGTATACTGTCCTCTGTAGTATGTATACAGTATACTGTCCTCTGTAGTATGTATACAGTATACTGTCCTCTGTAGTATGTATACAGTATACTGTCCTCTGTAGTATATATACAGTATACCTTCCTCTCCTCTGTAGTATATATGCAGTATACTGTACTCTGTAGTATATATACAGTATACTGTCCTCTGTAGTATGTATACAGTATATTGTCCTCTGTAGTATGTATACAGTATACTGTCCTCTGTAGTATGTATACAGTATAGTGTCCTCTGTAGTATGTATACAGTATACTGTCCTCTGTAGTATATATACAGTATACCTTCCTCTCCTCTGTAGTATATATGCAGTATACTGTACTCTGTAGTATGTATACAGTATACTGTCCTCTGTAGTATGTATACAGTATATTGTCCTCTGTAGTATTTATACAGTATACTGTCCTCTGTAGTATGTATACAGTATAGTGTCCTCTGTAGTATATATACAGTATATTGTCCTCTGTAGTATGTATACAGTATACTGTCCTCTGTAGTATATATACAGTATACCTTCCTCTCCTCTGTAGTATATATGCAGTATACTGTACTCTGTAGTATATATACAGTATACTGTCCTCTGTAGTATATATACAGTATAGTGTCCTCTGTAATATGTATACAGTATACCTTCCTCTCCTCTGTAGTATATATACAGTATACTGTCCTCTGTAGTATATATACAGTATACTGTCCTCTGTAGTATATATACAGTATACTGTCCTCTGTAGTATATATGCAGTATACTGTACTCTGTAGTATATATACAGTATAGTGTCCTCTGTAGTATGTATACAGTATACCTTCCTCTCCTCTGTAGTATATATGCAGTATACTGTCCTCTGTAGTATATATACAGTATAGTGTCCTCTGTAGTATGTATACAGTATACCTTCCTCTCCTCTGTAGTATATATGCAGTATACTGTCCTCTGTAGTATATATACAGTATACTGTCCTTTGTAGTATATATATACAGTATACTGTCATCTGTAGTATATATACAGTATACTGTCCTCTGTAGTATATATACAGTATAGTGTCCTCTGTAGTATATATACAGTATACTGTCCTCTGTAGTATATATACCGTATACTGTCCTCTGTAGTATATATACCGTATACTGTCCTCTGTAGTATATATACAGTATACTGTCCTCTGTAGTATATATATACAGTATACTGTCCTCTGTAGTATATATACAGTATAGTGTCCTCTGTAGTATATAAACAGTATACTGTCCTCTGTAGTATATAAACAGTATACTGTCCTCTGTAGTATATATACAGTATAGTGTCCTCTGTAGTATGTATACAGTATACCTTCCTCTCCTCTGTAGTATATATGCAGTATACTGTCCTCTGTAGTATATATGCAGTATACTGTCCTCTGTAGTATATAAACAGTATACTGTCCTCTGTAGTATATATACAGTATACTGTCCTCTGCAGGTTATATACAGTATACTGTCCTCTGTAGTATATATACAGTATACTGTCCTCTGTAGTATATATACAGTATAGTGTCCTCTGTAGTATGTATACAGTATACCTTCCTCTCCTCTGTAGTATATATGCAGTATACTGTCCTCTGTAGTATATATACAGTATACTGTCCTCTGTAGTATGTATACAGTATACCTTCCTCTCCTCTGTAGTATATATGCAGTATACTGTCCTCTGTAGTATATATACAGTATACTGTCCTCTGTAGTATGTATACAGTATACCTTCCTCTCCTCTGTAGTATATATGCAGTATACTGTCCTCTGTAGTATATATATACAGTATACTGTCCTCTGTAGTGTATATATACAGTATACTGTCCTCTGTAGTATATATACAGTATAGTGTCCTCTGTAGTATGTATACAGTATACCTTCCTCTCCTCTGTAGTATATATGCAGTATACTGTCCTCTGTAGTATATATACAGTATACTGTCCTCTGTAGTATATATATACAGTATACTGTCCTCTGTAGTATATATACAGTATACTGTCCTCTGTAGTATATATACAGTATAGTGTCCTCTGTAGTATATATACAGTATACTGTCCTCTGTAGTATATATACCGTATACTGTCCTCTGTAGTATATATACCGTATACTGTCCTCTGTAGTATATATACAGTATACTGTCCTCTGTAGTATATATATACAGTATACTGTCCTCTGTAGTATATATACAGTATAGTGTCCTCTGTAGTATATAAACAGTATACTGTCCTCTGTAGTATATAAACAGTATACTGTCCTCTGTAGTATATATACAGTATAGTGTCCTCTGTAGTATGTATACAGTATACCTTCCTCTCCTCTGTAGTATATATGCAGTATACTGTCCTCTGTAGTATATATGCAGTATACTGTCCTCTGTAGTATATAAACAGTATACTGTCCTCTGTAGTATATATACAGTATACTGTCCTCTGCAGGTTATATACAGTATACTGTCCTCTGTAGTATATATACAGTATACTGTCCTCTGTAGTATATATACAGTATAGTGTCCTCTGTAGTATGTATACAGTATACCTTCCTCTCCTCTGTAGTATATATGCAGTATACTGTCCTCTGTAGTATATATACAGTATACTGTCCTCTGTAGTATGTATACAGTATACCTTCCTCTCCTCTGTAGTATATATGCAGTATACTGTCCTCTGTAGTATATATACAGTATACTGTCCTCTGTAGTATGTATACAGTATACCTTCCTCTCCTCTGTAGTATATATGCAGTATACTGTCCTCTGTAGTATATATATACAGTATACTGTCCTCTGTAGTGTATATATACAGTATACTGTCCTCTGTAGTATATATACAGTATACTGTCCTCTGTAGTATATATACAGTATACTGTCCTCTGTAGTATATATACAGTATACTGTCCTCTGTAGTATATATGCAGTATACTGTACTCTGTAGTATATATACAGTATAGTGTCCTCTGTAGTATGTATACAGTATACCTTCCTCTCCTCTGTAGTATATATGCAGTATACTGTCCTCTGTAGTATATATACAGTATAGTGTCCTCTGTAGTATGTATACAGTATACCTTCCTCTCCTCTGTAGTATATATGCAGTATACTGTCCTCTGTAGTATATATACAGTATAGTGTCCTCTGTAGTATGTATACAGTATACCTTCCTCTCCTCTGTAGTATATATGCAGTATACTGTCCTCTGTAGTATATATACAGTATACTGTCCTCTGTAGTATATATACAGTATAGTGTCCTCTGTAGTATGTATACAGTATACCTTCCTCTCCTCTGTAGTATATATGCAGTATACTGTCCTCTGTAGTATATATACAGTATACTGTCCTCTGTAGTATATATATACAGTATACTGTCCTCTGTAGTATATATACAGTATACTGTCCTCTGTAGTATATATACAGTATAGTGTCCTCTGTAGTATATATACAGTATACTGTCCTCTGTAGTATGTATACAGTATACTGTCCTCTGTAGTATATATACAGTATACTGTCCTCTGTAGTATATATACAGTATACTGTCCTCTGTAGTATATATACCGTATACTGTCCTCTGTAGTATATATACAGTATACTGTCCTCTGTAGTATATATGTACAGTATACTGTCCTCTGTAGTATATATACAGTATACTGTCCTCTGTAGTATATATACAGCATAGTGTCCTCTGTAGTATGTATACAGTATACTGTCCTCTGTAGTATGTATACAGTATACTGTCCTCTGTAGTATATAAACAGTATACTGTCCTCTGTAGTATATATGCAGTATACTGTCCTCTGTAGTATATAAACAGTATACTGTCCTCTGTAGTATATAAACAGTATACTGTCCTCTGTAGTATATATACATTATAGTGTCCTCTGTAGTATGTATACAGTATACCTTCCTCTCCTCTGTAGTATATATGCAGTATACTGTCCTCTGTAGTATATATGCAGTATACTGTCCTCTGTAGTATATAAACAGTATACTGTCCTCTGTAGTATATATACAGTATACTGTCCTCTGCAGGTTATATACAGTATACTGTCCTCTGTAGTATATATACAGTATACTGTCCTCTGTAGTATATATACAGTATAGTGTCCTCTGTAGTATGTATACAGTATACCTTCCTCTCCTCTGTAGTATATATGCAGTATACTGTCCTCTGTAGTATATATACAGTATACTGTCCTCTGTAGTATGTATACAGTATACCTTCCTCTCCTCTGTAGTATATATGCAGTATACTGTCCTCTGTAGTATATATACAGTATACTGTCCTCTGTAGTATGTATACAGTATACCTTCCTCTCCTCTGTTATATATATACAGTATACTGTCCTCTGTAGTATATATACAGTATAGTGTCCTCTGTAGTATGTATACAGTATACTGTCCTCTGTAGTATATATATATATATATGCAGTATACTGTCCTCTGTAGTATATATACAGTATACTGTCCTCTGTAGTATGTATACAGTATACCTTCCTCTCCTCTGTAGTATATATACAGTATACTGTCCTCTGTAGTATATATATACAGTATACTGTCCTCTGTAGTATATATACAGTATAGTGTCCTCTGTAGTATGTATACAGTATACTGTCCTCTGTAGTATATATATATATATATATATATATACAGTATACTGTCCTCTGTAGTATATATATACAGTATACTGCCCTCTGTAGTATATATACAGTATACTGTCCTCTGTAGTATATATACAGTATAGTGTCCTCTGTAGTATGTATACAGTATACTGTCCTCTGTAGTATATATATATATATATATGCAGTATACTGTCCTCTGTAGTATATATACAGTATACTGTCCTCTGTAGTATATATACAGTATACTGTCCTCTGTAGTATGTATACAGTATACCTTCCTCTCCTCTGTAGTATATATACAGTATACTGTCTTCTGTAGTATCTATACAGTATACTGTCCTCTGTAGTATATATACAGTATAGTGTCCTCTGTAGTATGTATACAGTATACTGTCCTCTGTAGTATATATATATATATACAGTATACTGTCCTCTGTAGTATATATATACAGTATACTGCCCTCTGTAGTATATATATACAGTATACTGCCCTCTGTAGTATATATACAGTATACTGTCCTCTGTAGTATATATACAGTATACTGTCCTCTGTAGTATATATACAGTATAGTGTCCTCTGTAGTATGTATACAGTATACCTTCCTCTCCTCTGTAGTATATATGCAGTATACTGTCTTCTGTAGTATATATACAGTATACTGTCCTCTGTAGTATGTATACAGTATACCTTCCTCTCCTCTGTAGTATATATACAGTATACTGTCCTCTGTAGTATATATACAGTATACTGTCCTCTGTAGTATATATACAGTATACTGTCCTCTGTAGTATGTATACAGTATACCTTCCTCTCCTCTGTAGTATATATACAGTATACTGTCTTCTGTAGTATCTATACAGTATACTGTCCTCTGTAGTATATATACAGTATAGTGTCCTCTGTAGTATGTATACAGTATACTGTCCTCTGTAGTATATATATATATATATACAGTATACTGTCCTCTGTAGTATATATATACAGTATACTGCCCTCTGTAGTATATATATACAGTATACTGCCCTCTGTAGTATATATACAGTATACTGTCCTCTGTAGTATATATACAGTATACTGTCCTCTGTAGTATATATACAGTATAGTGTCCTCTGTAGTATGTATACAGTATACCTTCCTCTCCTCTGTAGTATATATGCAGTATACTGTCTTCTGTAGTATATATACAGTATACTGTCCTCTGTAGTATGTATACAGTATACCTTCCTCTCCTCTGTAGTATATATACAGTATACTGTCCTCTGTAGTATATATACAGTATACTGTCCTCTGTAGTATATATACAGTATACTGTCCTCTGTAGTATGTATACAGTATACCTTCCTCTCCTCTGTAGTATATATACAGTATACTGTCCTCTGTAGTATGTATACAGTATACTGTCCTCTGTAGTATGTATACAGTATACTGTCCTCTGTAGTATGTATACAGTATACTGTCCTCTGTAGTATGTATACAGTATACTGTCCTCTGTAGTATATATACAGTATACTGTCCTCTGTAGTATATATACAGTATACTGCCCTCTGTAGTATATATACAGTATACTGTCCTCTGTAGTATGTATACAGTATACTGTCCTCTGTAGTATATATACAGTATACCTTCCTCTCCTCTGTAGTATATATACAGTATACTGTCCTCTGTAGTATGTATACAGTATACTGTCCTCTGTAGTATGTATACAGTATACTGTCCTCTGTAGTATGTATACAGTATACTGTCCTCTGTAGTATGTATACAGTATACTGTCCTCTGTAGTATATATACAGTATACCTTCCTCTCCTCTGTAGTATATATGCAGTATACTGTACTCTGTAGTATATATACAGTATACTGTCCTCTGTAGTATGTATACAGTATATTGTCCTCTGTAGTATGTATACAGTATACTGTCCTCTGTAGTATGTATACAGTATAGTGTCCTCTGTAGTATGTATACAGTATACTGTCCTCTGTAGTATATATACAGTATACCTTCCTCTCCTCTGTAGTATATATGCAGTATACTGTACTCTGTAGTATGTATACAGTATACTGTCCTCTGTAGTATGTATACAGTATATTGTCCTCTGTAGTATTTATACAGTATACTGTCCTCTGTAGTATGTATACAGTATAGTGTCCTCTGTAGTATATATACAGTATATTGTCCTCTGTAGTATGTATACAGTATACTGTCCTCTGTAGTATATATACAGTATACCTTCCTCTCCTCTGTAGTATATATGCAGTATACTGTACTCTGTAGTATATATACAGTATACTGTCCTCTGTAGTATGTATACAGTATATTGTCCTCTGTAGTATGTATACAGTATACTGTCCTCTGTAGTATGTATACAGTATAGTGTCCTCTGTAGTATGTATACAGTATACTGTCCTCTGTAGTATATATACAGTATACCTTCCTCTCCTCTGTAGTATATATGCAGTATACTGTACTCTGTAGTATGTATACAGTATACTGTCCTCTGTAGTATGTATACAGTATATTGTCCTCTGTAGTATGTATACAGTATACTGTCCTCTGTAGTATGTATACAGTATAGTGTCCTCTGTAGTATATATACAGTATATTGTCCTCTGTAGTATGTATACAGTATACTGTCCTCTGTAGTATATATACAGTATACCTTCCTCTCCTCTGTAGTATATATGCAGTATACTGTACTCTGTAGTATATATACAGTATACTGTCCTCTGTAGTATGTATACAGTATATTGTCCTCTGTAGTATGTATACAGTATACTGTCCTCTGTAGTATGTATACAGTATAGTGTCCTCTGTAGTATGTATACAGTATACTGTCCTCTGTAGTATATATACAGTATACCTTTCTCTCCTCTGTAGTATATATGCAGTATACTGTACTCTGTAGTATATATACAGTATACTGTCCTCTGTAGTATGTATACAGTATACTGTCCTCTGTAGTATGTATACAGTATATTGTCCTCTGTAGTATGTATACAGTATACTGTCCTCTGTAGTATATATGCAGTATACTGTCCTCTGTAGTATATATACAGTATATTGTCCTCTGTAGTATGTATACAGTATACTGTCCTCTGTAGTATATATACAGTATACTGCCCTCTGTAGTATATATACAGTATACTGTCCTCTGTAGTATATATACAGTATACTGTCCTCTGTAGTATATACAGTATACTGTTCTCTGTAGTATATATACAGTATACTGTCCTCTGTAGTATATATACAGTATACTGTCCTCTGTAGTATATATGCAGTATACTGTCCTCTGTAGTATATATACAGTATATTGTCCTCTGTAGTATGTATACAGTATACCTTCCTCTCCTCTGTAGTATATATGCAGTATACTGTACTCTGTAGTATGTATACAGTATAGTGTCCTCTGTAGTATGTATACAGTATACCTTCCTCTCCTCTGTAGTATATATACCGTATACTGTCCTCTGTAGTATATATACAGTATACTGTCCTCTGTAGTATATATGCAGTATACTGTCCTCTGTAGTATATATGCAGTATACTGTCCTCTGTAGTATATATACAGTATACTGTCCTCTGTAGTATACAGTATACTGTCCTCTGTAGTATATATACAGTATACTGTCCTCTGTAGTATATATGCAGTATACTGTCCTCTGTAGTATATATACAGTATATTGTCCTCTGTAGTATGTATACAGTATACTGTCCTCTGTAGTATATACACAGTATTCTGTCCTCGGTAGTATATATACAGTATATTGTCCTCTGTAGTATGTATACAGTATACCTTCCTCTCCTCTGTAGTATATATGCAGTATACTGTACTCTGTAGTATGTATACAGTATAGTGTCCTCTGTAGTATGTATACAGTATACTGTCCTCTGTAGTATATATACAGTATACTGTCCTCTGTAGTATGTATACAGTATATTGTCCTCTGTAGTATATATACAGTATACTGTCCTCTGTAGTATATATACAGTATACTGTCCTCTGTAGTATATATACAGTATACTGTCCTCTGTAGTATGTATACAGTATACCTTCCTCTCCTCTGTAGTATATATACAGTATACTGTCCTCTGTAGTATATACACAGTATACTGTCCTCTGTAGTATATATACAGTATACTGTCCTCTGTAGTATGTATACAGTATACCTTCCTCTCCTCTGTAGTATATATACAGTATATTGTCCTCTGTAGTATGTATACAGTATATTGTCCTCTGTAGTATGTATACAGTATACTGTCCTCTGTAGTATATATACAGTATACTGTCCTCTGTAGTATATATACAGTATACTGTCCTCTGTAGTATATATACAGTATACTGTCCTCTGTAGTATATATACAGTATACTGTCCTCTGTAGTATGTATACAGTATACCTTCCTCTCCTCTGTAGTATATATACAGTATACTGTCCTCTGTAGTATATACACAGTATACTGTCCTCTGTAGTATATATACAGTATACTGTCCTCTGTAGTATGTATACAGTATACCTTCCTCTCCTCTGTAGTATATATACAGTTTATTGTCCTCTGTAGTATATATACAGTATATTGTCCTCTGTAGTATATATACAGTATACTGTTCTCTGTAGTATATATACAGTATACTGTCCTCTGTAGTATATATACAGTATACTGTCCTCTGTAGTATATATGCAGTATACTGTCCTCTGTAGTATATATACAGTATATTGTCCTCTGTAGTATGTATACAGTATACCTTCCTCTCCTCTGTAGTATATATGCAGTATACTGTACTCTGTAGTATGTATACAGTATAGTGTCCTCTGTAGTATGTATACAGTATACCTTCCTCTCCTCTGTAGTATATATACCGTATACTGTCCTCTGTAGTATATATACAGTATACTGTCCTCTGTAGTATATATGCAGTATACTGTCCTCTGTAGTATATATGCAGTATACTGTCCTCTGTAGTATATATACAGTATACTGTCCTCTGTAGTATACAGTATACTGTCCTCTGTAGTATATATACAGTATACTGTCCTCTGTAGTATATATGCAGTATACTGTCCTCTGTAGTATATATACAGTATATTGTCCTCTGTAGTATGTATACAGTATACTGTCCTCTGTAGTATATACACAGTATTCTGTCCTCGGTAGTATATATACAGTATATTGTCCTCTGTAGTATGTATACAGTATACCTTCCTCTCCTCTGTAGTATATATGCAGTATACTGTACTCTGTAGTATGTATACAGTATAGTGTCCTCTGTAGTATGTATACAGTATACTGTCCTCTGTAGTATATATACAGTATACTGTCCTCTGTAGTATGTATACAGTATATTGTCCTCTGTAGTATATATACAGTATACTGTCCTCTGTAGTATATATACAGTATACTGTCCTCTGTAGTATATATACAGTATACTGTCCTCTGTAGTATGTATACAGTATACCTTCCTCTCCTCTGTAGTATATATACAGTATACTGTCCTCTGTAGTATATACACAGTATACTGTCCTCTGTAGTATATATACAGTATACTGTCCTCTGTAGTATGTATACAGTATACCTTCCTCTCCTCTGTAGTATATATACAGTATATTGTCCTCTGTAGTATGTATACAGTATATTGTCCTCTGTAGTATATATACAGTATACTGTCCTCTGTAGTATATATACAGTATACTGTCCTCTGTAGTATATATACAGTATACTGTCCTCTGTAGTATATATACAGTATACTGTCCTCTGTAGTATGTATACAGTATACCTTCCTCTCCTCTGTAGTATATATACAGTATACTGTCCTCTGTAGTATATACACAGTATACTGTCCTCTGTAGTATATATACAGTATACTGTCCTCTGTAGTATGTATACAGTATACCTTCCTCTCCTCTGTAGTATATATACAGTATATTGTCCTCTGTAGTATATATACAGTATATTGTCCTCTGTAGTATATATACAGTATACTGTCCTCTGTAGTATATATACAGTATACTGTCCTCTGTAGTATATATACAGTATACCTTCCTCTCCTCTGGATTGCTGCAGCTCTCACCTCACACCAAGCAGAGCGCGGATGTACAGACCTGGACTTAGTCTGGAGCAAAATGAAAAAAGAAAACGAATTCCAGCTCTTCACAATAAAAGGCTTCTTTATTCCACTTCTTTAAAAACAGACATCAGGAGCAGAGTAGTATGCTGTGACGCGTTTCGGGCTGTTATATCTTAGCCCTTCATCAAGACAACTAAACAAACTTAAAATCTCCTTTTTATACACAGTGAGGAACAACCCTTCCCATTTGATTGGTCAGTTTCCATGCTCCAGAACAGCATCAGGTGTTCCTGACCTGTTAATTACTAAGAGAAACACCCCAATCAGGTGGGAAATGATCCACAGTTTCAGGAGGGGGGGGGGGGGGGGGGGGGGGGGGGAATATGAAAATACTTCATTTATATTGTAAAGTTAGGTCATGTTTCCTATTCAATCCTCTAGGTATACATGTTCCCAAATTAAACATCCAGTATGTTTCACGACTGTACAATTTTTGCCTACGGTCTCCTCCTCTAATTGGAGCCGTGACTCTCTCAATTCCTTGCACACAAAACGCAGAGGTATCGCCCTTATGTACTACCGCAAAGTGTGATGTGGCCGCTGAGACATTGCGTGTTGCAACATGTGGGATATCGCTCAGATGCTTCCGAATTCTTATTTTTAGCTGGTTGATTGTGCATCCCACATATTGCAGCATACAAGCACGGCATGTGATGACATAGATTACATATTCAGTATTGCAGTTGATATATTGCCGCATTTTGTGTATGCTATTGTTCGATGTAGATGCAATATCTTTACTCACTGACATGTATGTGCAACATATGCATTTTTTGCTTCCACATTTGAAGTTTCCTTTCGTGCTCAGCCAGACTGGTTCACACCCTGTGTTTTCCATATACAAACTAGGACTGACTTTTTGTCCTACAGTTGGTCCTTTTTTTGCAATGCATCTAATACCTGCCTCCGCGATGTCCCCCCAACCCTCATCAAAACCTATAACCGGGAAATGTCTACGTAAAATGTTGCAGATAAGGGGATATTCTACACTAAAATTAGTGACAAAAGTCGCAGGATTGCTCAA
This sequence comes from Bufo bufo, assembly GCF_905171765.1. Classification (NCBI taxonomy): domain Eukaryota; kingdom Metazoa; phylum Chordata; class Amphibia; order Anura; family Bufonidae; genus Bufo; species Bufo bufo. The sequence goes on from NW_024399979.1 coordinate 118,967, forward strand.
TTTTCGATTGCGGACCTGCGTGTTATCATTTTTTCCTCTATTTTTTCTTTTCTTTTTATTCGCATTCTTAGCTTGAGTAAATATGAGTGACTCTCTGTTCACCGAAATTGCATATTCCTTGGCTTTTCGAATATTTTCTCTCGAATATCCCCTGATCTGTAACCTGGTTGAAATGTCAGATGCCTCCTTCTCAAACAAATCGAAAGATGAGCAATTTCTACGTGCCCTCAACATCTCCCCTTTGGGTATATTCTTGGCCACATGTGGGGGATGGCAGGATGATGCATGAAGCAATGTATTCCCAGCTGTAACCTTACGATGGGTACAGGTGTCAACTTTTTTGATCATATGATCAGCTGATATGCAGTATACTGTACTCTGTATAGTGTCCTCTAATATATATATGCAGTATACTGTACACTGTAGTATATATATACAGTATACTGTCCTCTGTAGTATAGATACAGTATACTGTCCTCTGTAGTATATATATATATATACAGCATACTGTCCTCTGTAGTATATATACAGTATACCGCTCTCTGTAGTATATATACAGTATACTGTCCTCTGTAGTATATATACAGTATATTGTCCTCTAGTATAGATACAGTATGCTGTCCTCTGTAGTATATATATACAGTATACTGTCCTCTGTAGTATACATATATACAGTATACTGTCCTCTGTAGTATATATACAGTATACTGTCCTCTGTAGTATATATATACAGTATTCTGTCCTCTGTAGTGTATATACAGTATACTGTCCTCTGTAGTATATAAACAGTATACTGTCCTCTGTAGTGTATATATATACAGTATACTGTCCTCTGTAGTATATACAGTATACTGTCCTCTGTAGTATATATATATACAGTATTCTGTCCTCTGTAGTGTATATACAGTATGCTGTCCTCTGTAGTATATACAGTATACTGTCCTCTGTAGTGTATATACAGTATACTGTCCTCTGTACTAGATATACAGTATACTGTCCTCTGTAGTATATATACAGTATATTGTCCTCTGTAGTATATATACAGTATTCTGTCCTCTGTAGTGTATACATAGTATACTGTCCTCTGTAGTATATATACAGTATACTGTCCTCTGTAGTATATATCTACAGTATACTGTCCTCTGTAATATATATACAGTATACTGTCCTCTGTAGTATATATACAGTATACTGTCCTCTGTAGTATATATATATACACTATACTGTCCTCTGTAGTATATATACAGTATACTGTCCTCTGTAGTATATATACAGTATACTGTCCTCTGTAGTATATATATACAGTATACTGTCCTCTGTAGTATATATATACAGTATACTGTCCTCTGTAGTATATATACAGTATACTGTCCTCTGTAGTATATATACAGTATACTGTCCTCTGTAGTATATATATATTTATATATATATACAGTATACTGTCCTCTGTAGTATATATACAGTATACTGTCCTCTGTAGTATATATGTCACAGGGAAATGATGAAAATGGAGATTTGATCAAATCCCTAAGGAAGATTATCAATTCACGGAAGATGATGTTCCCTAAAGTAAGTTTTAACGGATCTCCTAGCACCCCGAGCGGGTACCTCCATTGATAAATGCTCCCAGTGCCTCCCAAGGACTCCAAGCACTCCGCTTGACACCGATACCACCACAGGAACCAGGAACAGCTCTTACAAGAGCAAGGAGTAATAGCCAGGGGAGTATACACGTATAGCAATCCCCACACACATGAGACGAGGCTCTATGTTGAGTGTAAAACAGGAACACTTTATTGAGGGCTACCCGCCCGTATTTATGCAGGTCCCCATCTGGTGGACACGCCCCTAGGGGACCAGAAGGAGGACTGTGACACAGGACAGATACGTAGCACTCAGGATACACAGACACAACACATCCCCACAATGCATCATGGTTTCCTCCTCTCTGCCCTGGAGACACCCGAGGAGTAATTCAATTATCTCTCAGGACAAAGGGAAATCGCCAATACACATGTGGAGACAACAGGACAGGAATCACCACCCAAACACACAATGTCACACCCCCACAGCAAACACAGACATTTAACATATTCCCAGATAGCTCAAGTCTGAGTGCACATCATTAGGTGAATGGCACTCAGAATATAAAAATACAATAAAATTAGCTATCTGGGTACCCTCACATAACAAAATACAATTGCAAAGACAGATTTAAGCTGTGCGGCCGGTCTGTCTGCTCCTTTAAAGTTAATATGGGCCATAATCCCGAGGCAAGAGGCTGGTAAACAGGCCTCTCCGAAACCCAGTGGCGAGGTTGGTTTCGCCACACATCTCCCCCTCCCAGGGAAGAGTAACCAGATACCTGACCTCACGCCGGTCGGTACCTGAGTTAGTCTGGCAGCCCACCCACAACCCAATACTGGACCTGTTGAATTTGGTAGCCTGTCTCTGTCCAGTGAGTCCACCAAGGTTATATTGGTAGCTGGTACTCCCGGTCTCTGTGTTGCTCCCTGGCTTGGAGTGGAGGTTGCTTTGTGGGCAGGGATCAGCGGTACTCTGCCCTGGTGCCAGCGTTACCATGGAAAAAGCCTGGTTGGAGCCTGGTTGTTGGAGGGGGAGACCGACTGTCTACCCTTTGGATACCCAGCTCTGCTGCTGGAGGGGGAGACCGACTGTCCCTACCCCCTGTGCTGTAAGTGCAGAGACCACGGTCCCATCTGCACTGTTGTGGGGCTTACTGTCTCCCCCTGGTGCGTTAAGCTGCCGCTGGGGAGAGGGGGTAATGAGCTCCTCTCCCATACATACTTCCAGCCTCTGGGGAGGGCGACCGACCGTCTCCGCTCCCAATACAGTGTCCTGTTGCTGGGGAATGGAGACTGGGCTCTCTGTTCCCTGTAGGACACTCTGCCGCTGGGGGACAGGACTGACTGTCTCTGCCCCCTGTAACTCAGCCTGCCGCTGGGGAATGGAGACTGGGCTCCCAATTCCCTGCAGGAGCAGTGGAGAGACCTCGGTCCCATCTCCACCGGCCACCTGGGGTTTCCTTCCAGTAAACATCCACAATATCCTCCCAGCTGAAGGGCTCTGGACCTGGGTCTGACACTCTGCTCTCCTGCTGAGCCTTCTCACTGGAGAGGAACAGCTGCTGGTAGCTCTGTTCCAGCTCCATCTCCCGGGTCACCAGGTGGACCAGGTCCTGCTCAATCTCATGAGTGTCGTCCCAGTCATACCTGCTCTCCCGCCACTCAAAGAGGTCCCTGTACCGGGCTTGTGTAGGGCTCCCAAACTCCAGCTCTGAAAAAGTCTCTCATAACAAGCCAGGACCATCAAACTCCTCTCCTTTCGGCTTGTCATGCTCAGCTGTCCAGGGTAGGTACTGTGCCCCATACCACCAGAGCGCCTGGTAGGCATCTTCCAGTCACAGCTCCCGCCATGCTAGGAGTTCCAATTTCTTTACCCATTCCTCCCGGGGCTACTCTCCCAGGAAGGGCATCCGCAGGGCTACTCGCTTCTGCAACCGCTGCTCTTCCGTGGGGAGTCTCTTGTCCCACATATACTCCACAATACCCAGTACCTGGTACCAGATGCCTTTGCGGACATCTCGGTCATCCATGACACCCTCATCGTACTCCACAGCTGTTTCCATTCTGGTGCTGTCAGGGTCACTGTACTAGGACATGCTTTGCCCTCAAATTGTAAAATCCATGGAATGGTGTCTCCCGTAGCTGTCCTTCTGGCTGTGGGAACGATCCCGCCGCTTGCCACCAATGTAACAGATATCCTAGTACCCTGACCGGGTACCTTGGTTGATAAATTCTCCCAGTGCCTCCCGAGGACTCCAAGCACTCTGCTCGACACCGATACCACCACAGGAACCAGGAACAGCTCTTACAAGAGCTAGGAGTAATAGCCAGGGGAGTATACAAGTATAGCAATCCCCACACACATGAGATGAGGCTCTATGTTGAGTGTAAAACAGGAACACTTTATTGAGGGCTACCCGCCCGTATTTATGCAGGTCCCCATCTGGTGGACATGCCCCTAGGGGACCAGAAGGAAGACTGTGACACAGGACAGATACGTAGCACTCAGGATACACAGACACAACACATCCCCACAATGCATCATGGTTTCCTCCTCTCTGCCCTGGAGACACCCGAGGAGTAATTCAATTATCTCTCAGGACAAAGGGAAATCGCCAATACACATGTGGAGACAACAGGACAGAAATCACCACCCAAACACACAATGTCACACCCCCACAGCAAACACAGACATTTAACATATTCCCAGATAGCTCAAGTCTGAGTGCATATCATTAGGTGAATGGCACTCAGAATACACGAATACAATAAAATTTGCTATCTGGGTCACATAACAAAATACAATTGCAAAGACAGATTTAAGCTGTGCGGCCGGTCTGTCTGCTCCTTTAAAGTCAGTATGGGCCATAATCCCGAGGCAAGAGGCTGGTAGCCAGGCCCCTCCGAAACCCAGTGGCGAGGTTGGTTTCGCCGCATAAGTAAATGATTTGATCATCAAATCCCTAACTGTTTTAGTGAAAAGTTTAATATTTTTGATAATGTAATAATAGATAATAGAGGTTTCCAGCTCGCCCTTGTTTTGTGATGATGTAGATGTTCCACCTCGAGTGAAGATAAGGCCTTGGTAGTAGCAATAGGGAAGAATTTTCCAGCACCTCTGCTTTCTTGTCAGTGACAAGGAGACAGCAATAAAACGTATTCACAGGTCCTGTTGGCAATCTACGTGTTTTGAACAGGTGAGTTCTTATTCATGACCAGCATGAATGTAATAATAATAGGAAATAATATTGTAAGAAATAGGTACTTAAGCTGATATTTTTAAAAACAAAAAGGATATTTTTTGTCAAATTTTAAACATTTTTAGTGAATGTAATTAATAAATAATAATGTTCATTCATTTTTATTAAAACGTGTTGTTGATTTGCGGCATCTCGAGTTACAAAGTGCGTTACTTTTTTTACAGGCACATCTTTTTGCTTTACATTGTATTTTGGTTGTTCACAAGAACCGTTCTTAAACCCTTGACCCCCAAATAAGGATCATTTTCCTGCAATCTCACGCAGACAAATGTTGTAGTAGCTATGTGAAGAGCGTCTCTAGGAAGCCAATCTTTTATAATTCCAACTGAGGGACCAATTTGGTATAAATTATTTGTTATATCTGATACGATCCCCACAATGTTATTTCCATCTAATGGGCCTCTATCTACCTTAGGTACATCCATTTTCATCATTTCCCTGCAACATATATATAGATATAGATATAGATAGGAACGATGTAATGAGGGCAGCACTCCGTCTCGGAGTGAAAACAGGTGGATACTTTATTACACCCAACAGCAATGCAGCTCTTCGGCTCTCAGCCTTTGTCAAGCTGGTGAATCCAGGGCTCTCAACGTATTAGGCCTCTTTCACACTTGCGTTGTTGGGATCCGGCATGCACTTCCGTTGCCGGAGGTGCCTGCCGGATCCGTAACAACGCAAGTGTACTGAAAGCATTTGAAGACGGAACCGTCTTCCAAATGCGTTCAGTGTTACTATGGCACCCAGGACGCTATTAAAGTCCTGGTTGCCATAGTAGGAGCGGGGAGCGGGGGAGCGGTATACTTACAGTCCGTGCGGCTCCCCGGGCGCTCCAGAGTGACGTCAGAGCGCCCCATGCGCATGGATGACGTGATCCATGTGATCACGTGATCCATGCGCTTGGGGCGCCCTGACGTCACTCTGGAGCGCCCGGGGAGCCGCACGGACGGTAAGTATACTGCTCCCCTGCTCCCCGCTACACTTACCATGGCTGTCAGGACTTTAGCGTCCCGGCAGCCATGGTAACTATTCAGAAAAAGCTAAACGTCGGGTCCGGCAATGCGCCGAAACGACGTTTAGCTTAAGGCCGGATCCGGATCAATGCCTTTCAATGGGCATTGATCCCGGATCCGGCCTTGCGGCAAGTCTTCAGGATTTTTGGCCGGAGCAAAAAGCGCAGCATGCTGCGGTATTTTCTCCGGCCAAAAAACGTTCCGTACCGGAACTGAATACATCCTGATGCATCCTGAACGGATTCCTCTCCATTCAGAATGCATTAGGATAATCCTGATCAGGATTCTTCCGGCATAGAGCCCCGACGACGGAACTCTATGCCGGAAGACAATAACGCAAGTGTGAAAGAGCCCTTAAACAGGTAAATCTCATCAGTGTTACATAAATAAACATGAATATACTGTGTATAAACATGATTACAAACATTCCTTCCCTATAATACAGCATTGTTACATAGTGACCGTGATTACAATAGTTTCTCTGTATCCATAATTCCGTGTTACATAATTGCCAATGATTCATATATAAAGTGCATCTGCGCTAATCCTATGTTAATTAAATAGAAGACAAACCCGCGTCATGAATCCTCACATGTGCAGTGCAGCTTCAGCGTCCCATGATGGAGACTGCGCAGGCGCCGGCATGTATCCTAAGGCCTCATGCACACGACCGTTGTTGTGTTCTGTTCCGCAAAATGGGGTTCCGTTGTTCCGTGATCCGTTTCCGTTTTTGTTTCCGTGTGTCTTTTCCTTTATTTTTGGAGGATCACCAGACATGAAGGAAAGTAAAAAAAAATCTAAGACAGGATGACGCGCGGACGCGGATGACAATCTTGTGTGCCTCCGAATTTTTTAGCGGTCCCATTGACTTGAATAGGTCCGTGAACCGTTTTCCGCGAAAATAATAGGACAGGTTATATTTTTTTGACGACTGGAACCACAGATCACGGACGCGGATGACAAACGGTGCATTAGCCAAGTTTTCAACGGACCGATTGAAAGTCAATGGGTCCGCAGAAAATCACGAAAAACAGCACAACGGACACGGAATAAAACAACGGTCGTGTGCATGAGGCCTAAGAACGCAAGATTTTCTCACGTCCCGCGCATGCGCACCACGTAGCCTTATCTGCCCACACTGAATATGTCAGTTCGTGTGTTAAGTAACCACAGCACATGACCACCGCAACGGGATCTGATCAAGTGACCATGGTAACCATTGTCGCATGTGGCAAAAGAATAACAATGATAATACGAGACCGGAGGACGTCTATAACGGGACCCGCACCAAGCGTCAGCTCAGGTGCATGTAAGTCCCATCGTGATAAGGGATCAGGGGCCAGTCATTGTCCGCGTCCCCAGCCACTACACCCCCCATGTCGTATAAGCTAAAATAAGGAATGGCGCAGGGTCGCAAATGCTCCACACAACCCAGAGCACTAGGATGCGCGCCCCCGTGCGGAACAGAGCAGAGGGGCGCCCACGACGTCACCTCTCCCCCGCTCCCTCATCCGCCAACCACTGGCTGAAATGGCTGAAAAAATGGTGTCTGCTCTGAAGGTCTGAAAGGAGAAGATGAGGAGAGAGAACATCTACATCAAAGGAGACGTCTCTGGATGTAAGAGGTATGGGGCTGTATTACCCTGGATGTAGGAGGTATGAGGCGCTGTATTACCCTGGATGTAGGAGGTAGGGGGCGCTGTATTACCCTGGATGTAAGAGGTATGAGGCGCTGTATTACCCTGGATGTAGGAGGTAGGGGGCGCTGTATTACCCTGGATGTAAGAGGTATGAGGCGCTGTATTACCCTGGATGTAAGAGGTATGAGGCGCTGTATTACCCTGGATGTAAGAGGTATGAGGCGCTGTATTACCCTGGATGTAAGAGGTATGAGGCGCTGTATTACCCTGGATGTAAGAGGTATGAGGCGCTGTATTACCCTGGATGTAAGAGGTATGAGGCGCTGTATTACCCTGGATGTAGGAGGTAGGGGACGCTGTATTACCCTGGATGTAGGAGGTAGGGGGCGCTGTATTACCCTGGATGTAAGAGGTATGGGGCGCTGTATTACCCTGGATGTAAGAGGTATGAGGCGCTGTATTACCCTGGATGTAGGAGGTAGGGGGCGCTGTATTACCCTGGATGTAGGAGGTAGGGGGCGCTGTATTACCCTGGATGTAAGAGGTATGGGGCGCTGTATTACCCTGGATGTAAGAGGTAGGGGGCGCTGTATTACCCTGGATGTAAGAGGTATGGGGCGCTGTATTACCCTGGATGTAAGAGGTAGGGGGCGCTGTATTACCCTGGATGTAGGAGGTATGAGGCGCTGTATTACCCTGGATGTAAGAGGTATGAGGCACTGTATTACCCTGTATGTAAGAGGTATGAGACGCTGTATTACCCTGGATGTAAGAGGTATGGGGCGCTGTATTACCCTGGATGTAAGAGGGAGGGGGCGCTGTATTACCCTGGATGTAGGAGGTATGAGGCGCTGTATTACCCTGGATGTAAGAGGTATGAGGCGCTGTATTACCCTGGATGTAGGAGGTAGGGGGCGCTGTATTACCCGGGATGTAGGAGGTAGGGGGCGCTGTATTACCCTGGATGTAGGAGGTATGGGGCGCTGTATTACCCTGGATGTAGGAGGTAGGGGGCGCTGTATTACCCTGGATGTAAGAGGTATGAGGCGCTGTATTACCCTGGATGTAAGAGGTATGGGGCGCTGTATTACCCTGGATGTAAGAGGTAGGGGGCGCTGTATTACCCTGGATGTAAGAGGTATGGGGCGCTGTATTACCCTGGATGTAAGAGGTATGGGGCGCTGTATTACCCTGGATGTAAGAGGTATGAGGCGCTGTATTACCCTGGATGTAAGAGGTATGGGGCGCTGTATTACCCTGGATGTAAGAGGTAGGGGGCGCTGTATTACCCTGGATGTAAGAGGTAGGGGGCGCTGTATTACCCTGGATGTAAGAGGTATGAGGCGCTGTATTACCCTGGATGTAAGAGGTATGGGGCGCTGTATTACCCTGGATGTAAGAGGTAGGGGGCGCTGTATTACCCTGGATGTAAGAGGTACGGGGCGCTGTATTACCCTGGATGTAGGAGGTATGAGGCGCTGTATTACCCTGGATGTAGGAGGTAGGAGGCGCTGTATTACCCTGAATGTAGGAGGTATGAGGCGCTGTATTACCCTGGATGTAGGAGGTAGGGGGCGCTGTATTACTCTGGATGTAGGAGGTATGAGGTGCTGTTTTACCCTGGATGTAGGTGGTAGGGGGCGCTGTATTACCCTGAATGTAGGAGGTAGGGGCGCTGTATTACACTGGATGTAGGAGGTATGAGGCGCTGTACTACCCTGGATGTAGGAGGTAGGGGGCGCTGTATTACCCTGAATGTAGGAGGTAGGGGGCGCTGTATTACCCTGAATGTAGGAGGTACGGGGCGCTGTATTACCCTGGATGTAGGAGGTAGGGGCGCTGTATTACTCTGGATGTAAGAGGTAGGGGGCGCTGTATTACCCTGGATGTAGGAGGTAGGGGGCGCTGTATTACCCTGGATGTAGGAGGTAGGGGCGCTGTATTACCCTGGATGTAGTAGGTAGGGGGCGCTGTATTACTCTGGATGTAGGAGGTAGGGGGCGCTGTATTACCCTGGATGTAGGAGGTAGGGGCGCTGTATTACCCTGAATGTAGGAGGTAGGGGGCGCTGTATTACCCTGAATGTAGGAGGTAGGGGGCGCTGTATTACTCTGGATGTAAGAGGTAGGGGGCGCTGTATTACCCTGGATGTAGGAGGTATGAGGCGCTGTATTACCCTGGATGTAGGAGGTAGGGGGCGCTGTATTACCCTGAATGTAGGAGGTAGGGGGCGCTGTATTACCCTGGATGTAGGAGGTATGAGGCGCTGTATTACCCTGGATGTAGGAGGTAGGGGGCGCTGTATTACCCTGGATGTAGGAGGTAGGGGGTGCTGTATTACTCTGGATGTAGGAGGTAGGGGGCGCTGTATTACACTGGATGTAGGAGGTATGAGGCGCTGTATTACCCTGGATGTAGGAGGTAGGGGGCGCTGTATTACCCTGGATGTAGGAGGTAGGGGGCGCTGTATTACCCTGAATGTAGGAGGTAGAGGGCGCTGTATTACTCTGGATGTAAGAGGTAGGGGGCGCTGTATTACCCTGGATGTAGGAGGTAGGGGGCGCTGTATTACCCTGGATGTAGGAGGTAGGGGCGCTGTATTACCCTGGATGTAGGAGGTAGGGGCGCTGTATTACCCTGGATGTAGGAGGTAGGGGGCGCTGTATTACCCTGGATGTAGGAGGTAGGGGGCGCTGTATTACCCTGGATGTAGGAGGAAGGGGCGCTGTATTACCCTGGATGTAAGAGGTATGGAGCGCTGTATTACCCTGGATGTAAGAGGTATGGGGCGCTGTATTACCCTGGATGTAAGAGATATGGGGCGCTGTATTACCCTGGATGTAGGAGGTATGAGGCGCTGTATTACCCTGGATGTAAGAGGTATGGAGCGCTGTATTACCCTGTATGTAAGAGGTATGAGGCGCTGTATTACCCTGGATGTAAGAGGTATGAGGCGCTGTATTACCCTGGATGTAAGAGGTATGAGGCGCTGTATTACCCTGGATGTAAGAGGTATGGAGCGCTGTATTACCCTGTATGTAGGAGGTATGAGGCGCTGTATTACCCTGGATGTAAGAGGTATGAGGCACTGTATTACCCTGGATGTAAGAGGTATGAGGCGCTGTATTACCCTGGATGTAAGAGGTATGGGGCGCTGTATTACCCTGGATGTAAGAGGTAGGGGGCGCTGTATTACCCTGGATGTAGGAGGTATGAGGCGCTGTATTACCCTGGATGTAGGAGGTATGAGGCGCTGTATTACTCTGGATGTAAGAGGTAGGGGGCGCTGTATTACCCTGTATGTAAGAGGTATGAGGCGCTGTATTACCCTGGATGTAAGAGGTATGGGGCGCTGTATTACCCTGGATGTAAGAGGTATGGGGTGCTGTATTACCCTGGATGTAAGAGGTATGGGGCGCTGTATTACCCTGGATGTAAGAGGTATGAGGCGCTGTATTACCCTGGATGTAAGAAGTAGGGGGCGCTGTATTACCCTGGATGTAAGAGGTATGGGGCGCTGTATTACCCTGGATGTAAGAGGTATGAGGCGCTGTATTACCCTGGATGTAGGAGGTAGGAGGCGCTGTATTACCCTGGATGTAGGAGGTATGAGGCACTGTTTTACCCTGGATGTAGGAGGTAGGGGGCGCTGTATTACCCTGGATGTAGGAGGTAGGGGGCGCTGTATTACTCTGGATGTAGGAGGTATGAGGTGCTGTTTTACCCTGGATGTAGGAGGTAGGGGGCGCTGTATTACTCTGGATGTAGGAGGTAGGGGCGCTGTATTACACTGGATGTAGGAGGTATGAGGCGCTGTACTACCCTGGATGTAGGAGGTAGGGGGCGCTGTATTACCCTGAATGTAGGAGGTAGGGGGCGCTGTATTACCCTGAATGTAGGAGGTACGGGGCGCTGTATTACCCTGGATGTAGGAGGTAGGGGCGCTGTATTACTCTGGATGTAAGAGGTAGGGGGCGCTGTATTACCCTGGATGTAGGAGGTAGGGGGCGCTGTATTACCCTGGATGCAGGAGGTAGGGGCGCTGTATTACCCTGGATGTAGGAGGTAGGGGGCGCTGTATTACTCTGGATGTAGGAGGTAGGGGGCGCTGTATTACCCTGGATGTAGGAGGTAGGGGCGCTGTATTACCCTGAATGTAGGAGGTAGGGGGCGCTGTATTACCCTGAATGTAGGAGGTAGGGGGCGCTGTATTACTCTGGATGTAAGAGGTAGGGGGCGCTGTATTACCCTGGATGTAGGAGGTATGAGGCGCTGTATTACCCTGGATGTAGGAGGTAGGGGGCGCTGTATTACCCTGAATGTAGGAGGTAGGGGGCGCTGTATTACCCTGAATGTAGGAGGTAGGGGGCGCTGTATTACCCTGGATGTAGGAGGTAGGGGCGCTGTATTACTCTGGATGTAAGAGGTAGGGGGCGCTGTATTACCCTGGATATAGGAGGTAGGGGGCGCTGTATTACCCTGGATGTAGGAGGTAGGGGCGCTGTATTACCCTGGATGTAGTAGGTAGGGGGCGCTGTATTACTCTGGATGTAGGAGGTAGGGGGCGCTGTATTACCCTGGATGTAGGAGGTAGGGGCGCTGTATTACCCTGAATGTAGGAGGTAGGGGGCGCTGTATTACCCTGAATGTAGGAGGTAGGGGGCGCTGTATTACTCTGGATGTAAGAGGTAGGGGGCACTGTATTACCCTGGATGTAGGAGGTATGAGGCGCTGTATTACCCTGGATGTAGGAGGTAGGGGGCGCTGTATTACCCTGGATGTAGGAGGTAGGGGATGCTGTATTACTCTGGATGTAGGAGGTAGGGGGCGCTGTATTACACTGGATGTAGGAGGTATGAGGCGCTGTATTACCCTGGATGTAGGAGGTAGGGGGCGCTGTATTACCCTGAATGTAGGAGGTAGGGGGCGCTGTATTACCCTGAATGTAGGAGGTAGAGGGCGCTGTATTACTCTGGATGTAAGAGGTAGGGGGCGCTGTATTACCCTGGATGTAGGAGGTAGGGGGCGCTGTATTACCCTGGATGTAGGAGGTAGGGGCGCTGTATTACCCTGGATGTAGGAGGTAGGGGCGCTGTATTACCCTGGATGTAGGAGGTAGGGGCGCTGTATTACCCTGGATGTAGGAGGTAGGGGGCGCTGTATTACCCTGGATGTAGGAGGTAGGGGGCGCTGTATTACCCTGGATGTAGGAGGAAGGGGCGCTGTATTACCCTGGATGTAAGAGGTATGGAGCGCTGTATTACCCTGTATGTAAGAGGTATGAGGCGCTGTATTACCCTGGATGTAAGAGGTATGGAGCGCTGTATTACCCTGTATGTAAGAGGTATGAGGCGCTGTATTACCCTGGATGTAAGAGGTATGAGGCGCTGTATTACCCTGGATGTAAGAGGTATGGAGCGCTGTATTACCCTGTATGTAGGAGGTATGAGGCGCTGTATTACCCTGGATGTAAGAGGTATGAGGCACTGTATTACCCTGGATGTAAGAGGTATGAGGCGCTGTATTACCCTGGATGTAAGAGGTATGGGGCGCTGTATTACCCTGGATGTAAGAGGTAGGGGGCGCTGTATTACCCTGGATGTAGGAGGTATGAGGCGCTGTATTACCCTGGATGTAGGAGGTATGAGGCGCTGTATTACTCTGGATGTAAGAGGTAGGGGGCGCTGTATTACCCTGTATGTAAGAGGTATGAGGCGCTGTATTACCCTGGATGTAAGAGGTATGGGGCGCTGTATTACCCTGGATGTAAGAGGTATGGGGTGCTGTATTACCCTGGATGTAAGAGGTATGGGGCGCTGTATTACCCTGGATGTAAGAGGTATGAGGCGCTGTATTACCCTGGATGTAAGAAGTAGGGGGCGCTGTATTACCCTGGATGTAAGAGGTATGGGGCGCTGTATTACCCTGGATGTAAGAGGTATGAGGCGCTGTATTACCCTGGATGTAGGAGGTAGGAGGCGCTGTATTACCCTGGATGTAGGAGGTATGAGGCGCTGTTTTACCCTGGATGTAGGAGGTAGGGGGCGCTGTATTACCCTGGATGTAGGAGGTAGGGGGCGCTGTATTACTCTGGATGTAGGAGGTAGGGGCGCTGTATTACACTGGATGTAGGAGGTATGAGGCGCTGTACTACCCTGGATGTAGGAGGTAGGGGGCGCTGTATTACCCTGAATGTAGGAGGTAGGGGGCGCTGTATTACCCTGAATGTAGGAGGTACGGGGCGCTGTATTACCCTGGATGTAGGAGGTAGGGGCGCTGTATTACTCTGGATGTAAGAGGTAGGGGGCGCTGTATTACCCTGGATGTAGGAGGTAGGGGGCGCTGTATTACCCTGGATGTAGGAGGTAGGGGCGCTGTATTACCCTGGATGTAGGAGGTAGGGGGCGCTGTATTACTCTGGATGTAGGAGGTAGGGGGCGCTGTATTACCCTGGATGTAGGAGGTAGGGGCGCTGTATTACCCTGAATGTAGGAGGTAGGGGGCGCTGTATTACCCTGAATGTAGGAGGTAGGGGGCGCTGTATTACTCTGGATGTAAGAGGTAGGGGGCGCTGTATTACCCTGGATGTAGGAGGTATGAGGCGCTGTATTACCCTGGATGTAGGAGGTAGGGGGCGCTGTATTACCCTGGATGTAGGAGGTAGGGGTGCTGTATTACCCTGGATGTAGAAGATAGGGGGCGCTGTATTACTCTGGATGTAAGAGGTAGGGGGCGCTGTATTACCCTGGATGTAGGAGGTAGGGGGCGCTGTATTACCCTGGATGTAGGAGGTAGGGGGCGCTGTATTACTCTGGATGTAAGAGGTAGGGGGCGCTGTATTACCCTGGATGTAGGAGGTATGAGGCGCTGTATTACCCTGGATGTAGGAGGTAGGGGGCGCTGTATTACCCTGAATGTAGGAGGTAGGGGCGCTGTATTACCCTGGATGTAGGAGGTAGGGGCGCTGTATTACCCTGGATGTAGGAGGTAGGGGCGCTGTATTACCCTGGATGTAGGAGGTAGGGGCGCTGTATTACCCTGGATGTAGGAGGTAGGGGGCTCTGTATTACCCTGGATGTAGGAGGTAGGGGGCGCTGTATTACCCTGGATGTAGGAGGTAGGGGGCGCTGTATTACCCTGGATGTAGGAGGTAGGGGCGCTGTATTACCCTGGATGTAGGAGGTAGGGGGCGCTGTATTACCCTGGATGTAGGAGGTAGGGGCGCTGTATTACCCTGGATGTAGGAGGTAGGGGTGCTGTATTACCCTGGATGTAGAAGATAGGGGGCGCTGTATTACCCTGGATGTAGGAGGTAGGGGCGCTGTATTACCCTGGATGTAGGAGGTAGGGGGCGCTGTATTACCCTGGATATATGTAATGTTAGGAGGGAAGGGGTTAGGTAAAAATTTCAATTTTCGCCTCAGGCAGCAGAAAGCAAAGGTCACCTCTGGACATGACCGATCCCTCGTGAAGCCGTGCTGATGGCGCTATTTGCTGATTTTCATTGCGGTTCTAATCAATACAACTACAGCATTAAACTTTTTTATCTTGATAGTAGAGAATTTTTTATTTATTTTTGACATTCGGCAATAATCATATGTGTAACGTTTCGGCACGCAGGCCTTCCTCAGACACTGCGCCGCAGGGATGTAGGGAGGGAAGGAAAGACGCAGTAATAGGTAGAACGGGTAACAGCAGGTATGAAGACAGACGCTTTCCTTCATACATGTGCTTACCGTGACGACATCTCCCAGCCAGGACTCAATAGTGCCATATAGGTAGTGAACCAAACCGTAACAGTGCCCCCTTTAGGTCTCATACAGTAATAGTGCCCCCTTTAGGTCTCATACAGTAACAGTGCCCCCTTTAGGTCTCATACAGTAACAGTGCCCCCTTAGGTCTCATACAGTAATAGTGGCCCCTTTAGGTCTCATACAGTAATAGTGCTCCCTTTAGGTCTCATACAGTAATAGTGCCCCCTTTAGGTCTCATACAGTAACAGTGCCCCCTTTAGGTCTCCTACAGTAACAGTGCCCCCTTTAGGTCTCATACAGTAATAGTGCCCCCTTAGGTCTCATACAGTAATAGTGCCCCCTTTAGGTCTCATACAGTAACAGTGCCCCCTTTAGGTCTCATACAGTAACAGTGCCCCCTTTAGGTCTCATACAGTAATAGTGCCCCCTTTAGGTCTCATACAGTAATAGTGCCCCCTTTAGGTCTCATACAGTAATAGTGCCCCCTTTAGGTCTCATACAGTAATAGTGCCCCCTTTAGGTCTCATACAGTAATAGTGCCCCCTTTAGGTCTCATACAGTAATAGTGGCCCCTTTAGGTCTCATACAGTAATAGTGGCCCCTTTAGGTCTCATACAGTAACAGTGCCCCCTTTAGGTCTCATACAGTAATAGTGCCCGCTTTAGGTCTCATACAGTAATAGTGCCCCCTTTAGGTCTCATACAGTAATAGTGCCCCCTTTAGGTCTCATACAGTAATAGTGCCCCCTTTAAATTTCATACAGTAATAGTGCCCCCTTTAGGTCTCATACAGTAATAGTGCCCCCTTTAGGTCTCATACAGTAATAGTGCCCCCTTTAGGTCTCATACAGAAACAGTGCCCCCTTTAGGTCTCATACAGTAACAGTGCCCCATTTAGGTCTCATACAGTAATAGTGCCCCCTTTAGATCTCATACAGTAACAGTGCCCCCTGTAGGTCTCATACAGTAACAGTGGCCTCTTTAGTTCTCATACAGTAATAGTGGCCCCTTTAGGTCTCATACAGTAATAGTGCCCCCTTTAGGTCTCATACCGTAATAGTGCCCCCTTTAGGTCTCATACAGTAATAGTGCCCCCTTTAGGTCTCATACAGTAATAGTGCCCCCTTTAGGTCTCATACAGTAACAGTGCCCCCTTTAGGTCTCATACAGTAACAGTGCCCCCTTTAGGTCTCATACAGTAAAAGTGCCCCCTTTAGATCTCATACAGTAACAGTGCCCCCTGTAGGTCTCATACAGTAACAGTGGCCCCTTTAGTTCTCATACAGTAATAGTGGCCCCTTTAGGTCTCATACAGTAATAGTGCCCCCTTTAGGTCTCATACAGTAATAGTGCCCCCTTTAGGTCTCATACAGTAATAGTGCCCCCTTTAGGTCTCATACAGTAACAGTGCCCCCTTTAGGTCTCATACAGTAACAGTGCCCCCTTTAGGTCTCATACAGTAACAGTGCCCCCTTAGGTCTCATACAGTAACAGTGCCCCCTTAGGTCTCATACAGTAATAGTGCCCCCTTAGGTCTCATACAGTAATAGTGCCCCCTTAGGTCTCATACAGTAATAGTGGCCCCTTTAGGTCTCATACAGTAATAGTGCCCCCTTTAGGTCTCATACAGTAATAGTGGCCCCTTTAGGTCTCATACAGTAACAGTGCCCCCTTTAGGTCTCATACAGTAATAGTGCCCCCTTTAGGTCTCATACAGTAATAGTGCCCCCTTAAGGTCTCATACAGTAATAGTACCCCCTTTAGGTCTCATACAGTAATGGTGCCCCCTTTAGGTCTCATACAGTAAAAGTGCCCCCTTTAGGTCTCATACAGTAATAGTGCCCCCTTTAGGTCTCATACAGTAATAGTGGCCCCTTTAGGTCTCATACAGTAACAGTGCCCCCTTTAGGTCTCATACAGTAACAGTGCCCCCTTTAGGTCTCATACAGTAATAGTGGCCCCCTTTAGGTCTCATACAGTAATAGTGGCCCCTTTAGGTCTCATACAGTAACAGTGCCCCCTTTAGGTCTCATACAGTAACAGTGGCCCCTTTAGGTCTCATACAGTAATAGTGCCCCCTTTAGGTCTCATACAGTAATAGTGGCCCCCTTTAGGTCTCATACAGTAATAGTGGCCCCTTTAGGTCTCATACAGAAACAGTGCCCCCTTTAGGTCTCATACAGTAATAGTGCCCCCTTTAGGTCTCATACAGTAATAGTGCCCCCTTTAGGTCTCATACAGGAATAGTGCCCCCTTTAAGTCTCATACAGTAATAGTGCCCCCTTTAGGTCTCATACAGTAATAGTGCCCCCTGTAGGTCTCATACAGTAATAGTGGCCCCTTTAGTTCTCATACAGTAATAGTGGCCCCTTTAGGTCTCATACAGTAATAGTGCCCCCTTTAGGTCTCATACAGGAAAAGTGCCCCCTTTAGGTCTCATACAGTAATAGTGCCCCCTTTAGGTCTCATACAGTAATAGTGCCCCCTTTAGGTCTCATACAGTAACAGTGCCCCCTTTAGGTCTCATACAGTAACAGTGCCCCCTTTAGATCTCATACAGTAACAGTGCCCCCTGTAGGTCTCATACAGTAACAGTGCCCCCTTTAGGTCTCATACAGTAATAGTGCCCCCTTAGGTCTCATACAGTAATAGTGCCCCCTTTAGGTCTCATACAGTAACAGTGCCCCCTTTAGGTCTCATACAGTAACAGTGCCCCCTTTAGGTCTCATACAGTAATAGTGCCCCCTTTAGGTCTCATACAGTAATAGTGCCCCCTTTAGGTCTCATACAGTAATAGTGCCCCCTTTAGGTCTCATACAGTAATAGTGCCCCCTTTAGGTCTCATACAGTAATAGTGCCCCCTTTAGGTCTCATACAGTAATAGTGGCCCCTTTAGGTCTCATACAGTAATAGTGGCCCCTTTAGGTCTCATACAGTAGCAGTGCCCCCTTTAGGTCTCATACAGTAATAGTGCCCGCTTTAGGTCTCATACAGTAATAGTGCCCCCTTTAGGTCTCATACAGTAATAGTGCCCCCTTTAGGTCTCATACAGTAATAGTGCCCCCTTTAAATTTCATACAGTAATAGTGCCCCCTTTAGGTCTCATACAGTAATAGTGCCCCCTTTAGGTCTCATACAGTAATAGTGCCCCCTTTAGGTCTCATACAGAAACAGTGCCCCCTTTAGGTCTCATACAGTAACAGTGCCCCATTTAGGTCTCATACAGTAATAGTGCCCCCTTTAGATCTCATACAGTAACAGTGCCCCCTGTAGGTCTCATACAGTAACAGTGGCCTCTTTAGTTCTCATACAGTAATAGTGGCCCCTTTAGGTCTCATACAGTAATAGTGCCCCCTTTAGGTCTCATACCGTAATAGTGCCCCCTTTAGGTCTCATACAGTAATAGTGCCCCCTTTAGGTCTCATACAGTAATAGTGCCCCCTTTAGGTCTCATACAGTAACAGTGCCCCCTTTAGGTCTCATACAGTAACAGTGCCCCCTTTAGGTCTCATACAGTAAAAGTGCCCCCTTTAGATCTCATACAGTAACAGTGCCCCCTGTAGGTCTCATACAGTAACAGTGGCCCCTTTAGTTCTCATACAGTAATAGTGGCCCCTTTAGGTCTCATACAGTAATAGTGCCCCCTTTAGGTCTCATACAGTAATAGTGCCCCCTTTAGGTCTCATACAGTAATAGTGCCCCCTTTAGGTCTCATACAGTAATAGTGCCCCCTTTAGGTCTCATACAGTAACAGTGCCCCCTTTAGGTCTCATACAGTAACAGTGCCCCCTTAGGTCTCATACAGTAATAGTGCCCCCTTAGGTCTCATACAGTAACAGTGCCCCCTTAGGTCTCATACAGTAATAGTGCCCCCTTAGGTCTCATACAGTAATAGTGCCCCCTTAGGTCTCATACAGTAATAGTGGCCCCTTTAGGTCTCATACAGTAATAGTGCCCCCTTTAGGTCTCATACAGTAATAGTGGCCCCTTTAGGTCTCATACAGTAACAGTGCCCCCTTTAGGTCTCATACAGTAATAGTGCCCCCTTTAGGTCTCATACAGTAATAGTGCCCCCTTAAGGTCTCATACAGTAATAGTACCCCCTTTAGGTCTCATACAGTAATGGTGCCCCCTTTAGGTCTCATACAGTAAAAGTGCCCCCTTTAGGTCTCATACAGTAATAGTGCCCCCTTTAGGTCTCATACAGTAATAGTGGCCCCTTTAGGTCTCATACAGTAACAGTGCCCCCTTTAGGTCTCATACAGTAACAGTGCCCCCTTTAGGTCTCATACAGTAATAGTGGCCCCCTTTAGGTCTCATACAGTAATAGTGGCCCCTTTAGGTCTCATACAGTAACAGTGCCCCCTTTAGGTCTCATACAGTAACAGTGGCCCCTTTAGGTCTCATACAGTAATAGTGCCCCCTTTAGGTCTCATACAGTAATAGTGGCCCCCTTTAGGTCTCATACAGTAATAGTGGCCCCTTTAGGTCTCATACAGAAACAGTGCCCCCTTTAGGTCTCATACAGTAATAGTGCCCCCTTTAGGTCTCATACAGTAATAGTGCCCCCTTTAGGTCTCATACAGGAATAGTGCCCCCTTTAAGTCTCATACAGTAATAGTGCCCCCTTTAGGTCTCATACAGTAATAGTGCCCCCTGTAGGTCTCATACAGTAATAGTGGCCCCTTTAGTTCTCATACAGTAATAGTGGCCCCTTTAGGTCTCATACAGTAATAGTGCCCCCTTTAGGTCTCATACAGGAAAAGTGCCCCCTTTAGGTCTCATACAGTAATAGTGCCCCATTTAGGTCTCATACAGTAATAGTGCCCCCTTTAGGTCTCATACAGTAACAGTGCCCCCTTTAGGTCTCATACAGTAACAGTGCCCCCTTTAGATCTCATACAGTAACAGTGCCCCCTGTAGGTCTCATACAGTAACAGTGGCCGCTTTAGTTCTCATACAGTAATAGTGGCCCCTTTAGGTCTCATACAGTAATAGTGCCCCCTTTAGGTCTCATACAGTAACAGTGCCCCCTTTAGGTCTCATACAGTAACAGTGCCCCCTTTAGGTCTCATACAGTAATAGTGGCCCCTTTAGGTCTCATACAGTAACAGTGTACCCTTTAGGTCTCATACAGTAATAGTGCCCCCTTTAGGTCTCATACAGTAATAGTGGCCCCTTTAGGTCTCATACAGTAATAGTGGCCCCTTTAGGTCTCATACAGTAATAGTGGCCCCTGTAGGTCTCATCCAGTAATAGTGGCCCCTTTAGGTCTTATACAGTAATAGTGGCCCCTTTAGGTCTCATACAGTAATAGTGCCCCCTTTAGGTCTCATACAGTAATAGTGCCCCCTTTAGGTCTCATACAGTAATAGTGCCCCCTTTAGGTCTCATACAGTAATAGTGCCCCCATTTGGTCTCATAAAGTAACAGTGCCCCCTTTAGGTCTCATACAGTAATAGTGCCCCCTTTAGGTCTCATACAGTAATAGTGCCCCCTTTAGGTCTCATACAGTAATAGTGCCCCCTTTAGGTCTCATACAGTAATAGTGCCCCCATTTGGTCTTATAAAGTTACAGTGCCCCCTTTAGGTCTCATACAGTAACAGTGCCCCCTTTAGGTCTCATACAGTAATAGTGGCCCCTTTAGGTCTCATACAGTAATAGTGCCCCCATTTGGTCTCATACAGTAACAGTGTACCCTTTAGGTCTCATACAGTAATAGTGCCCCCTTTAGGTCTCATACAGTAATAGTGGCCCCTTTAGGTCTCATACAGTAATAGTGGCCCCTTTAGGTCTCATACAGTAATAGTGGCCCCTGTAGGTCTCATCCAGTAATAGTGCCCCCTTTAGGTCTCATACAGTAATAGTGGCCCCTTTAGGTCTCATACAGTAATAGTGGCCCCTTTAGGTCTCATACAGTAATAGTGCCCCCTTTAGGTCTCATACAGTAATAGTGCCCCCTTTAGGTCTCATACAGTAATAGTGCCCCCTTTAGGTCTCATACAGTAATAGTGCCCCCATTTGGTCTCATAAAGTAACAGTGCCCCCTTTAGGTCTCATACAGTAACAGTGCCCCCTTTAGGTCTCATACAGTAATAGTGGCCCCTTTAGGTCTCATACAGTAACAGTGTACCCTTTAGGTCTCATACAGTAATAGTGCCCCCTTTAGGTCTCATACAGTAATAGTGGCCCCTTTAGGTCTCATACAGTAATAGTGGCCCCTTTAGGTCTCATACAGTAATAGTGGCCCCTGTAGGTCTCATCCAGTAATAGTGGCCCCTTTAGGTCTTATACAGTAATAGTGGCCCCTTTAGGTCTCATACAGTAATAGTGCCCCCTTTAGGTCTCATACAGTAATAGTGCCCCTTTTAGGTCTCATACAGTAATATTGCCCCCTTTAGGTCTCATACAGTAATAGTGCCCCCATTTGGTCTCATAAAGTAACAGTGCCCCCTTTAGGTCTCATACAGTAATAGTGCCCCCTTTAGGTCTCATACAGTAATAGTGCCCCCTTTAGGTCTCATACAGTAATAGTGCCCCCTTTAGGTCTCATACAGTAATAGTGCCCCCATTTGGTCTCATAAAGTAACAGTGCCCCCTTTAGCTCTCATACAGTAACAGTGCCCCCTTTAGGTCTCATACAGTTATAGTGGCCCCTTTAGGTCTCATACAGTAATAGTGCCCCCATTTGGTCTCATACAGTAACAGTGTACCCTTTAGGTCTCATGCAGTAATAGTGCCCCCTTTAGGTCTCATACAGTAATAGTGGCCCCTTTAGGTCTCATACAGTAATAGTGGCCCCTTTAGGTCTCATACAGTAATAGTGGCCCCTGTAGGTCTCATCCAGTAATAGTGCCCCCTTTAGGTCTCATACAGTAATAGTGGCCCCTTTAGGTCTCATACAGTAATAGTGGCCCCTTTAGGTCTCATACAGTAATAGTGCCCCCTTTAGGTCTCATACAGTAATAGTGCCCCCTTTAGGTCTCATACAGTAATAGTGCCCCCTTTAGGTCTCATACAGTAATAGTGCCCCCATTTGGTCTCATAAAGTAACAGTGCCCCCTTTAGGTCTCATACAGTAACAGTGCCCCCTTTAGGTCTCATACAGTAATAGTGGCCCCTTTAGGTCTCATACAGTAATAGTGCCCCCATTTTGTCTCATAAAGTAACAGTGCCCCCTTTAGGTCTCATACAGTAACAGTGCCCCCTTTAGGTCTCATACAGTAATAGTGGCCCCTTTAGGTCTCATACAGTAATAGAGCCCCCATTTGGTCTCATACAGTAACAGTGCCCCCTTTTGATCTAATACAGTAACAGTACCCCCTTTAGGTCTCATACAGTAACAGTGTACCCTTTAGGTCTTATACAGTAACAGTGCCCCCTTTAGGTCTCATACAGTAACAGTGCCCCCTTTAGGTCTCAAACAGCAACAGTGCCCCCTTTAGGTCTCATACAGTAATAGTGGCCCCTTTTCGTCTCATACAGTAACAGTGCCCCCTTTTCGTCTCATACAGTAACAGTGCCCTCTTTAGGTCTCATACAGTAACAGTGCCCTCTTTAGGTCTCATACAGTAACAGTGCCCCCTTTAGGTCTCATACAGTAATAGTGGCCCATTTTTTTCTCATACAGTAACAGTGCCCCCTTTAGGTCTCATACAGTAATAGTGCCCCCTTTAGGTCTCATACAGTAATAGTGCCCCCTTTAGGTCTCATACAGTAATAGTGCCCCCTTTAGGTCTCATACAGTAACAGTGCCCCCTTTAGGTCTCATACAGTAACAGTGCCCCCTTTAGGTCTCATACAGTAATAGTGGCCCCTTTAGGTCTCATACAGTAACAGTGTACCCTTTAGGTCTCATACAGTAATAGTGCCCCCTTTAGGTCTCATACAGTAATAGTGGCCCCTTTAGGTCTCATACAGTAATAGTGGCCCCTTTAGGTCTCATACAGTAATAGTGGCCCCTGTAGGTCTCATCCAGTAATAGTGGCCCCTTTAGGTCTTATACAGTAATAGTGGCCCCTTTAGGTCTCATACAGTAATAGTGCCCCCTTTAGGTCTCATACAGTAATAGTGCCCCCTTTAGGTCTCATACAGTAATAGTGCCCCCTTTAGGTCTCATACAGTAATAGTGCCCCCATTTGGTCTCATAAAGTAACAGTGCCCCCTTTAGGTCTCATACAGTAATAGTGCCCCCTTTAGGTCTCATACAGTAATAGTGCCCCCTTTAGGTCTCATACAGTAATAGTGCCCCCTTTAGGTCTCATACAGTAATAGTGCCCCCATTTGGTCTCATAAAGTAACAGTGCCCCCTTTAGGTCTCATACAGTAACAGTGCCCCCTTTAGGTCTCATACAGTAATAGTGGCCCCTTTAGGTCTCATACAGTAATAGTGCCCCCATTTGGTCTCATACAGTAACAGTGTACCCTTTAGGTCTCATACAGTAATAGTGCCCCCTTTAGGTCTCATACAGTAATAGTGGCCCCTTTAGGTCTCATACAGTAATAGTGGCCCCTTTAGGTCTCATACAGTAATAGTGGCCCCTGTAGGTCTCATCCAGTAATAGTGCCCCCTTTAGGTCTCATACAGTAATAGTGGCCCCTTTAGGTCTCATACAGTAATAGTGGCCCCTTTAGGTCTCATACAGTAATAGTGCCCCCTTTAGGTCTCATACAGTAATAGTGCCCCCTTTAGGTCTCATACAGTAATAGTGCCCCCTTTAGGTCTCATACAGTAATAGTGCCCCCATTTGGTCTCATAAAGTAACAGTGCCCCCTTTAGGTCTCATACAGTAACAGTGCCCCCTTTAGGTCTCATACAGTAATAGTGGCCCCTTTAGGTCTCATACAGTAACAGTGTACCCTTTAGGTCTCATACAGTAATAGTGCCCCCTTTAGGTCTCATACAGTAATAGTGGCCCCTTTAGGTCTCATACAGTAATAGTGGCCCCTTTAGGTCTCATACAGTAATAGTGGCCCCTGTAGGTCTCATCCAGTAATAGTGGCCCCTTTAGGTCTTATACAGTAATAGTGGCCCCTTTAGGTCTCATACAGTAATAGTGCCCCCTTTAGGTGTCATACAGTAATAGTGCCCCCTTTAGGTCTCATACAGTAATATTGCCCCCTTTAGGTCTCATACAGTAATAGTGCCCCCATTTGGTCTCATAAAGTAACAGTGCCCCCTTTAGGTCTCATACAGTAATAGTGCCCCCTTTAGGTCTCATACAGTAATAGTGCCCCCTTTAGGTCTCATACAGTAATAGTGCCCCCTTTAGGTCTCATACAGTAATAGTGCCCCCATTTGGTCTCATAAAGTAACAGTGCCCCCTTTAGGTCTCATACAGTAACAGTGCGCCCTTTAGGTCTCATACAGTAATAGTGCCCCCTTTAGGTCTCATACAGTAATAGTGGCCCCTTTAGGTCTCATACAGTAATAGTGGCCCCTTTAGGTCTCATACAGTAATAGTGGCCCCTGTAGGTCTCATCCAGTAATAGTGCCCCCTTTAGGTCTCATACAGTAATAGTGGCCCCTTTAGGTCTCATACAGTAATAGTGGCCCCTTTAGGTCTCATACAGTAATAGTGCCCCCTTTAGGTCTCATACAGTAATAGTGCCCCCTTTAGGTCTCATACAGTAATAGTGCCCCCTTTAGGTCTCATACAGTAATAGTGCCCCCATTTGGTCTCATAAAGTAACAGTGCCCCCTTTAGGTCTCATACAGTAACAGTGCCCCCTTTAGGTCTCATACAGTAATAGTGGCCCCTTTAGGTCTCATACAGTAATAGTGCCCCCATTTTGTCTCATAAAGTAACAGTGCCCCCTTTAGGTCTCATACAGTAACAGTGCCCCCTTTAGGTCTCATACAGTAATAGTGGCCCCTTTAGGTCTCATACAGTAATAGAGCCCCCATTTGGTCTCATACAGTAACAGTGCCCCCTTTTGATCTAATACAGTAACAGTACCCCCTTTAGGTCTCATACAGTAACAGTGTACCCTTTAGGTCTTATACAGTAACAGTGCCCCCTTTAGGTCTCATACAGTAACAGTGCCCCCTTTAGGTCTTATACAGCAACAGTGCCCCCTTTAGGTCTCATACAGTAATAGTGGCCCCTTTTCGTCTCATACAGTAACAGTGCCCCCTTTTCGTCTCATACAGTAACAGTGCCCTCTTTAGGTCTCATACAGTAACAGTGCCCTCTTTAGGTCTCATACAGTAACAGTGCCCCCTTTAGGTCTCATACAGTAATAGTGGCCCATTTTTTTCTCATACAGTAACAGTGCCCCCTTTAGGTCTCATACAGTAACAGTGTACCCTTTAGGTCTTATACAGTAACAGTGCCCCCTTTAGGTCTCATACAGTAACAGTGCCCCCTTTAGGTCTCATACAGTAACAGTGCCCCCTTTAGGTCTCATACAGTAATAGTGGCCCCTTTTCGTCTCATACAGTAACAGTGCCCTCTTTAGGTCTCATACAGTAACAGTGCCCTCTTTAGGTCTCATACAGTAATAGTGCCCCCTTTAGGTCTCATACAGTAATAGTGGCCCCTTTTTTTCTCATACAGTAACAGTGCCCCCTTTAGGTCTCATACAGTAACAGTGCCCCCTTCAGGTCTCATACAGTAATAGTGGCCCCTTTTCGTCTCATTCAGTAACAGTGCCCCCTTTAAGGCTCATACAGTAACAGTGCCCCCTTTAGATTTCATACAGTAACAGTGCCCCCTTTAGGTCTCATACAGTAACAGTGCCCCCTTTAGGTCTCATACAGTAACAGTGCCCCCTTTAAGGCTCATATAGTAACAGTGCCCCCTTAGGTCTCATACAGTAACAGTGCCCCCTTTAGGTCTCATACAGTAATGGTGCCCCCTTTAGGTCTCATACAGTAACAGTGCCCCCTTTAAGGCTCATATAGTAACAGTGCCCCCTTTAGGTCTCATACAGTAACTGTGCCCCCTTTAGGTCTCATACAGTAACAGTGCCCCCTTTAGGTCTCATACAGTAATAGTGCCCCCTTTAGGTCTCATACAGTAATAGTGCCCCCTTAGGTCTCATACAGTAATTGTGCCCCCTTTAGGTCTAATACAGTAACAGTGCCCCCTTTAGGTCTCATACAGTAATAGTGCCCCCTTAGGTCTCATACAGTAATAGTGCCCCCTTTAGGTCTCATACAGTAACAGTGCCCCCTTTAGGTCTCATACAGTAACAGTGCCCCCTTTAGGTCTCATACAGTAATAGTGCCCCTTTTAGGTCTCATACAGTAACAGTGCCCCCTTTAGGTCTCATACAGTAATAGTTCCCCCTTTAGGTCTCATACAGTAATAGTGCCCCCTTTAGGTCTCATACAGTAACAGTGCCCCCTTAGGTCTCATACAGTAATAGTGCCCCCTTAGGTCTCATACAGTAACAGTGCCCCCTTAGGTCTCATACAGTAATTGTGCCCCCTTTAGGTCTAATACAGTAACAGTGCCCCCTTCAGGTCTCATACAGTAATAGTGCCCCCTTTAGGTCTCATACAGTAACAGTGCCCCCATCCGGTCTCATACAGTAATAGTGGCCCCTTTAGGTCTCATACACTAATAGTGCCCCCTTTAGGTCTCATACAGTAACAGTGTACCCTTTAGGTCTCATACAGTAATAGTGCCCCCTTAGGTCTCATACAGTAATAGTGCCCCCTTAGGTCTCATACAGTAACAGTGCCCCCTTAGGTCTCATACAGTAATTGTGCCCCCTTTAGGTCTAATACAGTAACAGTGCCCCCTTTAGGTCTCATACAGTAAGAGTGCACCCTTAGGTCTCATACAGTAATAGTGCCCCCTTTAGGTCTCATACAGTAACAGTGCCCCCTTTAGGTCTCATACAGTAACAGTGCCCCCTTTAGGTCTCATACAGTAACAGTGCCCCCTTTAGGTCTCATGTAGTAACAGTGCGATGCAGTGACGTCATCATGCCTCCTTGCTTTGTCTTGATAGTATCACACACAATAGGATTAGATACCTAGCAGATAGTATCACACTAACAGTATTAGATACAGTGGCTCAGCAGACTTAGGCTCGGCTGGAGATGTGTGTCCTCCCTGTCTCACCTCCACCCTGCTCCCATCTTTGTCTCCATGACACCTTTACTTTCTGGATCTGGATAAGTCACAGTTGTCGGAAGAATCTTCTCACATTTGTCATATCTTCTCCAGTCCTGTGTCCTCACACCTCTGTATCCATAATACCCCCACCTCATGGTCACATGACAAACAATGACCACCAGCAGGCATCAGGACAACTCCAGCGCCTACCCCAGGACGAATAAAGAAGAGGAAATCCCGGTAAATATAGGGGTAAAAAATACCCCTCACACTGACTTGAAGCCTAAATCCACGTTTAACCCCGCGTACCACAGAGGAAACCACATTAACACCTTTTATTCCCTGGTTTCCAAAGAGTCAAGAGATATTAACAAAACCATTAAGGTCAAGAACAACCTATCCAAAGAGGAAAAAGATGCACTAAAGGAATTGAACAATAATGACTTTCTCGTTATCAGGAGTGCGGACAAGGGAGGCGGAATAGTTCTACAAAATAAGAATGATTATATAATGGAAGCAAATAAGATACTGAACGACCCTCTATATTATGAACTTCTCTTACATAATCCACTTACAGAAGACCAAAAGACGTTGAATATCTTGTTCAAACAGGCCGAAGATCACAAAATTATTACTAAAAAAGAAAGGGAGTGCATAATGGTTGAACATCCAAACACGGCACTGTTTTACCACCTACCGAAAATTCATAAAAACACTCGGAACCCTCCAGGTAGACCGATCATCTCGGGAATAAACTCTCTCACCAGTAATCTCTCCCATAATGTCTTTACATTCGAGGGAAAGATCTATAGGCAACGAAACGGGACCGCAATGGGTACGCATTTCGCGCAGAGCTTCGCCAACTTATACATGGGCTGCTTCGAAGATGAATTTATTTATTCCAGTCCCAATTGGAGGAACAATATCATCTTCTACAAGCGGTATATTGATGACCTCATTGTGATTTGGAACGACCCCAAGGAAGAAGCTCAGGCATTTGTCACCTACCTCAATACAAACAGATGGAACCTTTCGTCTACCTCCATCTAACAACCACATCCATCGAATATTTAGACTTGATCCTTTATTCAGATGACAAGACCATCAAGTCCAAGACGTATTTCAAAAGGGTTGACGGAAATGGCTACCTTGACTATAGGAGCGCCCACTACAAGAAGTGGAAAGATAATATTCCGTTCAGTCAATTCAAACGCATCAGAAGGAATTGTACGGATGATGACGATCTCCTCTCTCAGAGTGATAGATTACGGTCTAGGAGGTTCACAAAGAAAAGATACCCCGAAAGAATTATACAAAACGCGTTTATGCGGGCAAAAAATCAGAGCCAAGAAGAATGCCTGAATATAAAAAAAAAATATGGGCTGTGTGGCGAAACCAACCTCGCCACTGGGCTTTGGAGAGGACTGGCTGCTGGCCTCTTGCCCCAGGATTATGGGCCCTATCATCAGCCCATGCAAAACTTAAGCTCCATGGCAATTGAACTGCATGTGTGTGGTCTGAGCGCCATTCAATAATATGCGCTCAGACCTAAGCTATCTGGGGATATGTTGCATGTCTTTATTTTATGTAGTAAATGTAACCTTGTGTATTTTATTGTATTTTATGTCTTTTTGCAACCATGTGCTCAATGGAGTCTGCCTCTATCCCTGGATATAATTTGATTATTTTCCCATTGTTTCCAGGAAAGAGGGCTCTGTAAAACTGGTTTGAGCCAGATAGCCATGTGCCAGCCAGGGCCCAAAAGATATTTTACTAACTTTTGAACCCCTGGTCTGATTCATGCCATTTTTTTATATGTTGTTCCTCTGAATGGATTGATTGCGAATATGTAATTTTTATGTGAATGTGATGTATGGTTTTAGAGTTATGAAAGTTGGGTAGAAAGTATGTTTAACTGTATGTATAATTGAGTCTCCTCTCAGGATAAGGGGAGGGAATATGCTGGGTGTGTTTCTATTGTCCCATTGTGTGTTTAAAATGGTGATGTCTGTCCTGTTGTCCTCACATGTGTATTGGCGATCTCCTTTTGTCCTCAGAGATAATTGGATTGCTCTTCAGGTTGTCTGGACAGAGAGGAGGAAACCATGATGCATTGTGGGGATATGTTGTCCTATGTTACAGTCTTCATTCTGGTCCTCTGGGGGCGTGAACGATTGGTTGCTGTAGTTACATTGTATGTCTTGTAATATACTGATTGGTTGTATTTCAAACCCCTGTGGGCAGTACTATGTTTGTTTTTTGTGAATAAAAGAGGCTGTACTTCAAGTACAGTCAGACCACTGTTTGACCCTCAACACGGAGCCTTGTCTCGTTATTGGGGGGATTCGCTGTATGCTGTTAGAGGCTGATTGCCAGGATTGTATGCTTTTCCTGTTCGTCTGCTAGCAGCTATTCGTGAGGTTCCAGTTTGGAGTGCTACTTTGTATCCAGTTCGGGAGGTTGGTGTCCTACAGTAGCTGTGCCTGTCTCTCAGAAAGGGGCTTATCACCTAAACGGATTTTAACCCCTTGTCTGCGGAAACGGTCCGTTACATTGGTGGCAAGCAGCGGGATCGTTCCTACAGCCCAGAAGGACAGCTACAGAGAAACATCATTCCCTGGAATTACAATTTGAGGGCAACGCATGTCCCAGTACAGCGACCCTGACAGCACCAGAATGGAAACAGCAGTGGAGTACGATGAGGGTGTCATGGATGACCGAGATGCAGTCCGCAAAGGCATCTGGTACCAGGTACTGGGTATTGTGGAGTATATGCAGGACAAGAGACTCCCCACGGAAGACCAGCGGTTGCAGAAGCGAGTAGCCCTGCGGATGCCCTTCCTGGGAGAGCAGCCCCGGGAGGAATGGGTAAAGGAATTGGAACTCCTAGCATGGCGGGAGCTGTGGCTGGAAGATGCCTACCAGGCGCTCTGGTGGTATGGGGCACAGTACCTACCCAGGACAGCTGAGCATGACAAGCCGGAGGGAGAGGAGTTTGATGGTCCTGGCTTGTTATGGGAGACTTTTTCAGAGCTGGAGTTTGGGAGCCCTACACAAGCCCGGTTCCATGATCTCTTGGAATGGAGGGAGAGCAGGTATGACTGGGACGACACTCATGAGATTGAGCAGGACCTGGTCCACCTGGTGACCCGGGAGATGGAGCTGGAACAGGGCTACCAGCAGCTGTTCCACGCCAGTGAGAAGGCTCAGCAGGACAGTAAGGTGACAGACCCAGTCTCCATTCCCCAGCGGCAGTGTGAAATGCAGGGAGAGGAGAGCAGCGTCCTCCCTCCTCAGCGGCAGGCGGAGTTACAGGGGGCAGAGGTAGCTGTTCCTGCCCCCCAGCAGCAGCATGATTTTTTGGGAATAGAGAGCCCAGTCTCCTTTCCCCAGCAGCAGGACACTGTATTGGGAGCAGAGACAGTCGGTCCTGTCCCCCAGCAGCAGCATGATTTTTTGGGAATAGAGAGCCCAGTCTCCTTTCCCCAGCAGCAGGACACTGTATTGGGAGCGGAGACGGTCGGTCGCCCTCCCCAGCGGCTGGAAGTATGTATGGGAGAGGAGCTCATTACCCCCTCTCCCCAGCGGCAGCTTAACGCACCAGGGGGAGACAGTAAGCCCCACAACAGTGCAGATGGGACCGTGGTCTCTGCACTTACAGCACAGGGGGTAGAGACAGTCGGTCTCCCCCTCCAACAACCAGGCTCCAACCAGGCTTCTTCCGTGGTAGCGCTGGCACCAGGGCAGAGTACCGCTGATCCCTGCCCACAAAGCAACCTCCACTCCAAGCCAGGGAGCAACACAGAGACCAGGAGTACCAGCTTCCAACATAACCTTGGTGGACTCACTGGACAGAGACAGGCTACTAAAGTCAACAGGTCCAGTATTTGGTTGTGGGTGGGCTGCCAGACTAACTCAGGTACCGACCGGCGTGAGGTCAGGTATCTGGTTAGTCTTCCCTGGGGGGGGGAGATGTGTGGCGAAACCAACCTCGCCACTGGGCTTTGGAGAGGACTGGCTGCTGGCCTCTTGCCCCAGGATTATGGGCCCTATCATCAGCCCATGCAAAACTTAAGCTCCATGGCAATTGAACTGTATGTGTGTGGTCTGAGCGCCATTCAATAATATGCGCTCAGACCTAAGCTATCTGGGGATATGTTGCATGTCTTTATTTTATGTAGTAAATGTAACCTTGTGTATTTTATTGTATTTTATGTCTTTTTGCAACCATGTGCTCAATGGAGTCTGCCTCTATCCCTGGATATAATTTGATTATTTTCCCATTGTTTCCAGGAAAGAGGGCTCTGTAAAACTGGTTTGAGCCAGATAGCCATGTGCCAGCCAGGGCCCAAAAGATATTTTACTAACTTTTGAACCCCTGGTCTGATTCATGCCATTTTTTATATGTTGTTCCCCTGAATGGATTGATTGTGAATATGTAATTTTTATGTGAATGTGATGTATGGTTTTAGAGTTATGAAAGTTGGGTAGAAAGTATGTTTAACTGTATGTATAATTGAGTCTCCTCTCAGGATAAGGGGAGGGAATATGCTGGGTGTGTTTCTATTGTCCCATTGTGTGTTTAAAATGGTGATGTCTGTTCTGTTGTCCCCACATGTGTATTGGCGATCTCCTTTTGTCCTCAGAGATAATTGGATTGCTCTTCAGGTTGTCTGGACAGAGAGGAGGAGACCATGATGCATTGTGGGGATATGTTGTCCTATGTTACAGTC
Source organism: Bufo bufo (assembly GCF_905171765.1). Classification (NCBI taxonomy): domain Eukaryota; kingdom Metazoa; phylum Chordata; class Amphibia; order Anura; family Bufonidae; genus Bufo; species Bufo bufo. Next base: position 151,026 of record NW_024399979.1, read on the forward strand.
TTCATTCTGGTCCTCTGGGGGCGTGAACGATTGGTTGCTGTAGTTACATTGTATGTCTTGTAATATACTGATTGGTTGTATTTCAAACCCCTGTGGGCAGTACTATGTTTGTTTTTTGTGAATAAAAGAGGCTGTACTTCAAGTACAGTCAGACCACTGCTTGACCCTCAAAACGGAGCCTTGTCTCGTTATTGGGGGGATTCACTGTATGCTGTTAGAGGACCGATTGCCAGGATTGTATGCTTTTCCTGTTCGTCTGCTAGCAGCTATTCGTGAGGTTCCAGTTTGGAGTGCTACTTTGTACCCAGTTCGGGAGTTGGTGTATCCTGCAGTAGCTGTGCCTGTCTCTCAGAAAGGGGCACATCGCCTAAACGGATTTTAACCCCTTGTCTGCGGAAACGGTCCGTTACAGGCTGAAACATCCAAAATCGCAGAATATAAGACTTCCTTTATCACGACC
>NW_024399980.1:0-84501 GCF_905171765.1 Bufo bufo
GTATGGCGGATTATAATGTCACGGCGGACGTGCACAGTTTAACAGATAACACACCAACCAGGCTCTGGACGAGAGACAGGGGAAGGGTCACCTCCTAGTTTATTCCCTGACCTCTTTCCCTGCAATGCTCAGCCCACAGACAAACCTTGAAGATAGATTTGCTGTGTCCTCCAGCCTATACTAACAGAACCCTGAACTCCCTGAGATGGTGAAGTGGGGAGAAAGGAGCAGCCTGCTCGCACAGAACCTGGATGGGTAAGATGACATAAACAACTAAACAAGAAATGACACTTATCTGCTGAGAGCAGGAACAAACAGCCAACCTTCCCTCCAAACTTCCCAGACCATAATGAACAGTATAATCCGCTCAGAGCACTTAGCTGGAGACCATTTAAACTAATGACTCCACCCAGTGCACCTGATGAGAGGCGGATCCAGCACAGCATCAAAACAAATACTAGACTCATGCTGCAATCCTAGCTGACCTCCGCACATCGTCAGAGTGGGGCATGACACAGTCCTGTCCATCCTCTCTGTACTTCATGTCTCCTCATGAACTCCATTCCCACAGAGATTCAGTTGAAGTTCTTATAATCTGTATTCAGAATCATAACCCCTGACAAGTAGAGAGGAGGATGAGGCCACTCTTTACCTCAGTGCTCAGAAGTAACATGTCCTCCTGTGTGATTAGGACAGGTTTTGTGTGTATTAACAAGACGGTGGCCATTTTGTTTCGCCTAATGATTGCTCCCTAAACGAAATGAGCCATTATAACTAATGAAAGGTATATGGGAATATATTTACAATAAAGTAATATTTAAGTATTTTTGTTTTCTAAATTCCCAGAGAACCCCTTTAACCACTTCCCTACTGCCACACCACTATATATGTCAAAGGTAGGACCTCTCCGGGCTCGGGTGCCATAACCACCAGGTTTCTGCTGTTTTAAACAGCAGACACCCAGAGACAGTGTCTGCGATGGGCAATATTGCCAATTGCAGATATTTAACCTCCCAGATACCATGGTCAATTGTGACCACAGCATCTGAGGCAGCTTTCCCCAGGAGCACTGCGTCCTCCATTGGTTCATTGTAGTAGCCTCTGTCCTCTGAAGTACCTGAGGCTACCTCAGCACAAGTTCCTATGGAGCCCTGTCTGCCTATGGAACTCCCCTAGACTGCAATGTTATTATGCTGGCAGCCTGTGTCCACCATTCCACTCTACCTGCACCTGTCTATCTGTGTGTGAATTGGTTCTAGGTTGCTTTGTGTCTACTTTCTGTCCTCTGGCATTGTAGAGGTTAACTTAATTTGCTGTGTTCGGTTTGCAGTACGGCTTTGGCTAATTCCTAATTAGCTTCCCTATTTGAACATCTGCTCCTCCTCCTCTGTATCTGCCAGACCCTACAGGCTGTGTACCGGCTTCTGTCCGTCTGTCTGCATTCTATTCCTGTTTCTGCTCCACTGATTTTATTTTGTAGTCCTCTTGTGCAGCACCTCAGACCTGAAGGTATCGAGTACACCAACATGTGAGGTATGTTTGGCAATGGTTGTCAAGGACATGGCTCCCCACCCAGTTCATCTCCTCTTGGTAGGAGTGGGTTCGTCCTGCTTCCTGCCAGAGCTCCTACTCCAAGGGACCATATCCAGTTCTTCTGTGAGACCTCCACTCCAGTAACAGTGTCAGAATCGAGAACATTGCTTCCAAAAAAGATTCAGTGAGTCTAGACAGCAGAGTGATCAGCAAAATCATAGTTATACAGACCCTGCTGCAGGCGAGGGACTACAGCTCAAACACCCATCACCTAGACCTTTTCCAGGCCAGTCAAACACCAGGTCTGTATCATACCGTGAACATCTATATCCACAAGTGCCTGCAAGTGCTATTAAATTGCCATCTAACCATAAAGCATAGCTCATCATCTTGTGATGGAACTGCACTTTGTACTTAATACTGCTTGATGTACCACAAGTTATATTTTGAACTAAGTAAAGACAAACATTTATTCTATTACTTCTGGCCTGATTCTTCAAACCACCTTTCCACCGATCCACAGGGAGCCACGACCTGAGGGAGTACACCATCTCACACAACATCTCATCACGGCCACCACTCCCATCCTCTGCACCAGCTCCTTAGGGGCTCGCTGTGTTTGCACTTATGCCAAATATCTTGTTTTATTGTTTGCCTGTGTCCTGTTCCTTGGTTGGTTCTGTCTTGGTGCCTTTCTATGATGTCGGTGGGTCAGCAGGCAACCACTTCTGCAGTTGGTACAGTGGATCCACAACCAATGTCCATAACACATGATAATTCATTGCAGTCTATGGGAGAAGTGATTAGATGATCACATTTTAAGTTCCTCTAGGGGGACCATAATAAAGTAGGGCGGAAATAAGTCAAAATAAAGTTTTTAAAAATGTATAAAAATTCAAATCACCCCTCTTTTGCCTTAAAAAATAAACAATAAAATGAAAAATGTAAAAAAACTATAAATGCAAACTTATTTATCCTGAACGGTTAACAGAAAAAAAATCTAAATGGTTGATTCAGTATTTTTTCCTCTCTTCACCTACAAAAAAATAATAATATATTTTTTTATCAAATATTTGATTTTTAATCAAATAATATTTTTTTTTTAAGTATTAAAATACATGAAAATCTATATAAATATGATACTGTTGTTTTCATAGTGACCTGGAGAATGAAAGCCACAGGTCAATTTTACTGAATAGTAAAATCTGTGGTGGAATTACATATTTTTCCCCAATTCCATCCCATTAATAATTTTTTTCCAGCTTCTCACTACTTTGTATGAAATATTAAATAGAGACATTAGAAAGTACAACTTGTCCTGCAAAAAAAAAAACTATCTCTCATACAGTTAGGTGAACAGAAAAATAAAAAAGTTATGGTTCTGTGAAGGCAGGGACTGATAAACTAAAATGCAAAAATGGAAGATCACCTGGTAATGAAGTGGTTAATGCGTGTAGATTTGTCATCCCATTGACCTTCATGTCAGACAAAGAGAACATGAAAACTTTCCTTCTTCCCACAGGTCAACACACAAGTGGAGAGAAAACGAACCCCAGCATGCCCCCAGATGAGGAGTCTGCTGAGACAACACCTGAGACATCGCCACTAATCAGAAAGAAAACATCTGAAGAGGAAAAAAGTGAAGATTCCTCCTGTACCGTACCTAATCCAGAAGAACCTGGAGACATGACCATGGGCAATGGCCAGGGGGGGCCAACAGCAGAGAATATCCCAAACAGTTCAGATCCAGGTCATTGTGGACAAGAAGATAAATCCCTTGTCTCGGTCCCTGACGGTGGTCAACAAGCAATTGGATGATGTATATAGTTTTCTAAGCGCTAGCATGTGACACATTTCTATATTATACCTGGTTGGTGTCTAACCTGGACCATGGCAGTAGATAATACTTACATGGAGAACTTCTGTGGGGAAGCTGATGTCCAAAACTAAATGGCACATGTCTGAAGACCTCAAACAGATAGAGGTGCCTACATACCCGGGACTCCAAAGGCAGACTACAAAGCGGACATTGAATGCAAATAGTTAGGAAGGCTGAGCACTCGCCACCTGGACAGAGAAACGTATACCGTATTTTTCGCCTTATAAGACGCACCTAGGTTTTTGGGGAGGGAAATAAGAAAAAAATAATTTTTTACCAAAAGGTGTGCTTTTGGAACTAACGGTGGTCTGTGGATGGCACTATTACTGGGGATCTGTGGATGACGGACACTGTTATGGGGGGATCTGTGGATGACGGACACTGGTATGGGGGGGATCTGTGGATGACGGACACTGTTATGGGGGGATCTGTGGATGACGGACACTTATGGGGGATCTGTGGATGACGGACACTGTTACAGGGGGGATCTGTGGATGACGGACACTGTTATGGGGGGATCTGTGGATGACGGACACTGTTATGGGGGATCTGTGGATGACGGACACTGTTATGGGGGATCTGTTGATGACGGACACTGTTATGGGGGATCTGTGGATGACGGACACTGTTATGGGGGGATCTGTGGATGACAGACACTGTTACAGGGGGGATCTGTGGCTGGCACTGTTACAGGGGGGATCTGTGGATGGCACTGTTACATATGTGCCATCCACAGACCCCCCACCCCATAACAGTGCCATCCACAGACCCCCCCAGCCCATAACAGTGCCATCCACAGATGTTATGCACAGATTCCCCACCCCCCAGTATACAAATATAAAATTTATTATTCAATTAAAAGTTATTAAACATGCCCCCCCTCACTCCTAATAGCAGGCAGGCCGGGTGGCCGGCGCGTCACTGACTGACGTCACTTGCCTGCACCGCCTGCTTCATTCATAAAGTAGGCGGCGCAGGCACGTGACATCAGGGAGTTACGCTGCCGCCCGCCCGGCCTGCCTGCCGGCATTGTACAGAAGCTATTAGGATATACGGTACTATTAGGAGTGAGGGGGGCATGTTTAATAACTTTTAATTGAATAATACATTTTATATTTGTGCAGCACTGGAGCGGCGGGGCTATAGTACAGTGATTGCACCGCCCCGCCGCAATTGCCGGCCCCCAGCTCCTCCTCCCACTCCCTCCTCCTCTCGCACATTGCAGCCAGCGATGTTAAACTGGTCAGCATTCGCCCCATAAGACGCAGGGGCATTTTCCTCCCATTTTTTGGGGGGGGGGGGGAAAGTGCGTCTTATGGGGCGAAAAATACGGTAAATATGGGCAGTGGTAACAATTAAATTATTTATTATTATTACACAAAATGCAGATATGACAACTTAAAATATACAATCATTAAAAAACAATAATAATAAAATCTAACTAATATATATCATAGTGTAAAATGTTGAATAAAAATGTTGTTATTTTCTATGGCATGTAATATTACCCTTTCGATTAAATAGTATCGATAAGTTAGTGTTGAAAAGTTCGATAAACTTTCGCCGATTAAAGTGCCCAGTGAATATTCGGATGACTATTTAAACGAAAGTCACATTTATTGGTCTCAGTTCGATATTATAGAAAGGCGTATTGGCATATATTCGCTGACTGAGATGCTGTGATTACTGTAAAGGACCGTTCAGCACACAACTCCGTTCAGACGATATTCCTCCTTTCAGATTGACAGGCAGCTACTGCAAGCACCAGTCTGCCGAACTGCAAACTACACGAACACTGGAAACCGCGGAACAGGAAAAGCATACAATCGGCTTACACTCCTGGCAATCAGCACACAATCCAATTCCCCCAATAACGAGACGACACTTCGTTTTGAGGTCAAGCAGAACTGACTCTACTTGCACCTACAGCCTCTTTTATTCACAATCCACAAACATAGTACTGCCCCTAGGGGTTTGAAATACAACCAATCAATATATTACAACACATACAATGTAAGTACAGCAGCCAATCGGACACAATGGGACAATAGAAACACACCCAGCATATTCCTCCCCTCTGTCTAGGAGATAATTGAGTCAATTTCTGTATCTACACAACTATCTCCTAAGCTGAAAAGTTACACTTCTTATAAATTGTTACAACTTTGTGAGTTTACATTGTCCATACATATAACTTATATCAATTTAACCAGTATAACTTGGGGACAAACCTATCCAAAATTCACTTGAATAGGTTCAGGGGTTTAAAAGTTAGTAAAAGTATCTTAAAGGGCCTTAATCCAGGGGCAGGAGGCTGGCAAACAGCCCCCTCCAAAACACTGTGGCGAAGTAGCTTTCGCCACAATTACACCTCCTAATTCGGTATAGTTCAATTGCCGTACGACTTGCGCACACAGTGGTGTCCCACGTGGCTGGCAACGTCGAATATGGCGGTACCTGATTACAGATTGTCAGCTGGAACGGCTCGAGTGATTCTATGGTCCCTTATGTTCACGGTCTCCAGTTACCTTTCGAACTGTGTCCAACCGTGGAAAGTATTCAGGTGAAATCTCACAATTATCAGGACTGAATATTAGAATCGAGATGTTCACTCTATGCCAGGTAAGAATCGAACTTTTATAGTCGAGGGCTCCACGAAGATAAGGATCCAATTCCAAAATGTATGGATAGATGTTTGTCCATCAGCTGATGTGCGGGTCTTAAAACAACCAGACGCGTTTCGGGGTCTTTTCCTAGCCCCTTCCTCAGTGGTGACCCACGAAAGAAATCTATCCCTTTTTATACCCAGCATTCACTGAAATTCAGTGGAACATAAGTTACGGAGTGGATTCAAGTAGGATGTAAAATCGGGCATGGAATATTCGAAATTCAGGACATGTGGAGGAAAACATTCAGATCAATTATATAGTAATCTGCACCAATGTTCTTATGATTATTTTCTTTTTGACATATGCTGTTGAATTTTATCATTAATCTGCAAGAATTGTCGTATGCGATATTGATGCGATTTTTCGGCCATAGGTACGGTTTTTTCTAACAATGCGTTTTGTTGTTCCCCACTGCCATTGATAGAAAGTATATAAATTACATGTTAAAGATTTCAAAATACTGTACTGCATCTTATTTCAGTGGGAACACATCATATTTCAAAAATACCTATACAGCCCTGCTTAAAGAGGACCTTTCACCAGAAGAAAGTATCTAAACTGACCATACAGACGTGTAGAGCGGCGCCCAGGGATCCCCCTGCACTTACTGTTATCCCCGGGCGCCGCTCCGTTCTCCGGTTATAGCCTCCGGTATGTTCGTAGTTAGGCTCCACCCAGGGGAACCTGCCGGCGTCTCTTTCTCCTATGGGTGTAGCCTAACTACGAACATACTCTGTGTTATGGAGTCTTCACTCTGTCTTTCCTCCCACTAATTTGATCTGAACTCCTCAGATCTGCTCTCTGCTGAACTACATTTTCCTAGCTATCCTGATCATCATCTCCCTCACTAGGCCTGGCCTAGGTATATATATATGACCTGAAATGTATTCCAGACATCTAAATCCAAGAGAAACCTGACGGAAAAGAACAGGATTAGGACAAGTCACGTCCACCGTAACAGTATAAATGGACACATTGTAAATACTGCATTTCTGATGGATTATTGTAGCTTCCTCCCTCTCTGTCTCAGGAGAACCGTTGTGTCCCTAATGAGGACAAGCGTCATTTATTGTCATAAACACATAAGGAGACAAGTCTGATTGGCTGTATCTGTCCGGCTGTGCTGGGACTTCCTGCTAAGAATGAGAGACAGAGAGCTGCTTCATTCTGCGCCTGCACACAAAGCTATTCACATGGCGCAGAAGTCACTGCTCTCTATTGAAAACTAGAAAAGGAAAGAGAAGATTGCCATGATTTGGCATGGGGCTGACCGCGGATCTGATACCCATCACCTACATGTTGCTTATGTCGGGGCAGCAGCTCCTGTTGTCAGATCTATGAATATTAATCTGAGTTGTAGTGGTTGAGTCCTGTTGCTTCACTCACAAAAGATGACACAATAAAAGAAAATGATTATGTCATGGGATTAATACAGAAGTTCATTAGTCGAGGCAGGGACCGCCGACCAGTTGTCCTTTCCTGCAATGGTCCAGTATAAATGATTTATCCTCGGCTGATGGCTCAGTGCTCTAGATACTTATATTTCATTGTATGTGATTCTTCTCTGTATAATTATCATTTTATAATGTCCTTCTCTATATAATAATCATTATATAATGTCCTCATACAGTACGATAGCGCTTCTTGTATTACTGTCTAAGCCTCATTATATAACGTTCTTTCTTGACTTATGGATCTTATCAGGGCGGACACAGACAGCAGAGGGCCCCTGTGCAAAGGATGTACCTGGCCCCTGCCCCCAAACCACACATACAGAAATAAACATATACGTGCAAATAAAAAAACATCTTGTTAATATGGGTTGTTGTGGAAATTTTATTATGCGGACATTTTATCTTGGAATGTGTGTTTTATAGTTTGTCATCTGTCTCCCTGTGTCAAATTTAGCCAAGGAGCGCTCTAGCAGAGGGCACTTGGATTGAATTGGGACCAGTGGTAAAACCGTCAGTATGAAAACCTTCTCAGGGGCTTGGAGACGTGTTCTCAGTGTGTAGGGGGGCGTTTGCCGGTTTGTGAGCACTAAGTGCAATGGGCTTCTTCCCTTCAAATGTCTATACACATTAGAGAAGTGAAGTCTGCATAACGAGAGATACATATTATACCTCTGCTGCAGCTTCGCTATCCCTATCCACTATCTATCTTAGTGGACACTCTAGCTTCTGGCTTCTACTCCAGCAAGGCCGGGCACCTTGGTGGCACATCTCAGGTGCACCACAGAAAACCACAATATGTATCTCCTTAATAGGTTTCCTGCACCATTCTAGGAGACACATACCTTCCTTCATATATGAGGCCTGTCACTGCCTCACATACCCCCCCCCCCCTCTGTTCAAACCCGTGGGGGTGAACATTTGCACAAAAACATGATGCTCGTGACAGGGCAACCGCATTACCCTGTAGTTTTCCCGCTCAATGTTCCACTGAGAAATTAAAATTCTGCAAGGAGAGAAACCACCTGGTGACCAGAGCATTTCTCTCCTTGGAATTTCTCATCCAAACCAACGGTGAATGGTCCATCACAATGCAAAAATGTCACCCCAGCAGGTAGTACAGTAAGGACTCCAAGGCCCACTTGATGGTTAGGCACTCCTTCTCCACCACACTATAGTTCTTTTTTGCTGGGGTAAGCTTTCTGCTCAAATAAGTGATCAGATGTTCTTCTCCGTTCACTTTTTGAGATAGAACTGCTCCTAGCCCTACTTCAGACGCGTCCATTTGGACGATGAATTCGTCCTTAAAGTTGGGGTTGGATAGGACGGGCTGTTCACAAATGGCCAATTTCAGGGCCTGAAACGCTTCTTCTGCCTGAGGATTCCACCAAATCCTGACTGACTTACTTTCAGCAGATCGGTCAGGGGGTTTGATGATCCTATAGCGAATCACGTACCCCAAATAACGAGCCTCCTCTTGCCCTTTGGTACACTTTGGAGTATTTGCAGTCAAGCCTGCATCTCGGAGTGAGTCCACGACTGTCTGCACATGGGACAAATGAGACTGCCAGTCTCCACTATGGATAATGATATCATCCAAGTAGGCGGATGAACGTGGCTGGGGCCCCATGTAACCCAAAAGGCAAAACGACATAGTGGTAAAGTCCCTCCGGTGTGACAAAGGTGGTCTTTTCCTTTGCTGACTCTGTCAGAGGTACCTGTCAGTAACCCTTGGTTAAATCCAGCGTCGTGAAGTACTGGGCCTGGCCCAGTCTTTCACTCAGCTCATCAACTCGGGGCATTGGATAAAGGTCGAACTTCGACACTTCATTCAATTTCCGGAAATCGCTACAAAATCATAACGATCTGTCCGGCTTTGGAATCAACAAAATGGGACTAGCCCACTCGCTCTTGGATTCTGCAATGTGCTCTATTACACTCTTATGGGGAGTAGGATCCTGCTCCCATGTCTCTTTGGCAATGTCCAGCAGGCCTCTGGGATGTCTGCCATACAACAGTTCGAATGGGAAAAGCCCCATTGAGGACTGGGGTACCTGTCGGATGGCGAATATCACATTGTTGTACTTTGTCTGATTTTCAGAGTGCTGCTGCATAGTCTCTTTTTTTCCCCTCTCCTCTAGGTCTTTGCCATGGCGTCGTGTACCTGCGCACTGGGAGGTGCTGACTAACTGCAGCGTACTCAAGTTAGGTTTAGAAATGTTCCTGGGTGTTGTAGTGCAATAGACACTAACCTGAGACGGCTGACTCTCTGCAAGGGCAGGTGATGATGAGAAATGTTCGTGACGCCAGTGCCAATTAAACGGTGGCACGCCATTTGCTGATAGCAGGAATAATTGAGGAGCCACGTGATGTTAAAGCAGAACTCAAACTTTAGTAGTCATCATATAGGGACATTAACGGAAACGCAGTTCCTTTGCAGACAGTTGATTTTCAATACAGTTGATGCAGGCAATATATATATAGCAAGGTGACTTCACAGTGTTAAACACAGGACTTGCAGTACAGGCGGCTTGCACTCTATTCCTGACTGATCCTGGAATATAGAAACTCTTCTCCAAGGTCCAATGCCCTAGCTCTGGCGTATATCCTTTGTTTTATCTTTATCAAGTACCTCCTCTGTTGTCTTGAGTACCTCTTGCTTTTCTGAGCTTTGCCTCTGTCTCTCTCTCAGCTTTCTCAGACTCTAGAAACTTCTGCACTCGAGGTGTTCCTGCTTCTGCATAGATGAACTCAGGAGGGGAACCTTCTCTTTGAATCTGGAACCCGGTTACAGGGACTGCAATACCCTCTCCTGGTCCGCAGGCTTCCGGCCTGGACTTGACTCTGACATAGTCTAAACTCCAACTGCTGTAGACTGGCTTTAGACTAGACTCCCTCTCCTTTCCCTGACTGGGCCTTATATAAACTAGGGCTCCCTAGCTCCCTCTAGTGACTAAGAGCTGAAATGACACCCCTAGCAGGCCTGTACATGCAAGTTTCACAGTAACAGGGAAATACATAGCATTACATTACATTACATTTTATAAAGATAACTTATACCAACTTCCCCATGAATAAGGAGGACGACAGCACACAAGTGACCCTCCTGTAGTGACGGGTATTACAGCTCCCGTACACTACATACCCCACTGCTTTAAGCTGAGTACGACCTCGTACTCCATCATGGGTCGCCCAACTGGAATCTCTACCTGAAACAGAAAAAAGAGACATGCAGGCATACATACATGTAATTCATCTGCATTTACATTCATATCAGGTCCAATTGGCAAAGGTGAAGGTTGGTGACAAGGGGCGTCGTTCTCTTCTCCTCAGGATAGTGAATGGAACTGGGGCGCTGACCTGGCACAGCGTAACATTATAACCAGGATAGTCCATGACAATGAATAAGTCCATAATAGAACAGCAAAATAGATAAAACAGTATAAAAGTTCTTGGAGGCTCAAAGAACAAACATGAGTCCGTACCCAGGCTATTTTCCTATTAAATCACAGAGGCTCTCGTGCGGTGGAGTCCATCTCTGGGCACATTCACTTTAAAAAGAGTAAGAATCTCAGAGGCTCAGGTTCTTTTGAGTCTGTCTCCGGGCACGGTTCCTTAGTATCAAGTTGCACAATAAAATGGTATAATATAAAACAAGTGCTGTAATACCCCTGATCAACCTGAAAAGGGGGGTAAGGGTAAAAGGTGCAACAAAGGAACAGGCACAACTTGGCGTGGGATAGCAAAAGCAGACAGGAGGTCCTGGAAACAAACGTGGCTTTGTTGACCTTGTGATTTCAGTGGTTAACACCTACCACTGAGCCGTGGATGAACTGGCAGCAGCAACAAACGACCAGAAAGCATAGGAGTCCTGTCCTGGAAGGGTTAATAACATCATTCTTTGGTGAAATAAATCAAAGGCCTAGCAGGCTGATTCACAGGGGTATGTCATCATTACCCGGCTCTGCTGGCAAATACGGCCTGTAGTAGTCCTCTACAGGAGGATGGGCCCACATAACGGTGTTAGGGGGCAGCTGCAAGGTAAAGGGGCCCCTAATAGGTAATGGCCCTATGGGCCTAGGGGTAAACCCTTGGGTGGACCGTACTGGTCCCGGCATGATAATTGTGGGATGTAAGACAGTTGGTACCGCTGCCGCAAGCGGTCCGGTGGGCTCGGTGCAGCAACTCACAGGAATAACGGGTCTTCCTTGGGGCCTTGACGGAGCAACATTAGCAGACGGTGGTTTACGGGTGGTGACAGGCACCCTTACCTCGTCCTTCTTTGGCGGCGTCTGGATCCTGGCGGTCGCGATCTTGCGCAGCTCCCGCAACTTCTCCTCCAGCCGGACAATCTGTTCACCGATGCTCCCCGTGTCAGAGTCGCTGTCATCTGCTGGCGCCGCCGGCGCAGGTACAGTCAACGATGGCTCGGACTCGGCCTCTGCAGGTTCTGGTGATGCATCGGGTCTCCGACCCCTCCGGATGTTCTCAAAGGTATTGCGAAGTCCTTTTAAGTTTTCCATATCTTGTATGGTCTTCTCCCGACGAGGCAGCTCGGGGGAAGGATAGGGGCTCACCCATTTTTCCAACACGGTTGGCTGCCAGAAGACGTTAGGCCCAATGAAGGAGCTCCGCTCCTGGAAGGCGTGATGGGCCGGCTCTGGAGAGCGTTCCGGTTCCCGCTCGCAGCCAGAGTAGTCTTCTTCTGCCTCCCAGTCCTCAGGTTCTCGCTTGGGACGGGTCACGGCAGTCGCATAAGGGCCTCTCAGGCTCTCGGCAGGGGTGAACTCCACTTCCTCTCCCTCGCGGAGGCTGTGCTGATAGGAAGGGAGGTAGTCTCTCTTGACAGATCTTCTGTTAACATATAGATCTCTGCCAGTCAGGTAATCTTGTATGAACCCGTAGCCACGGGTTTTGTCAAAGGACACCACCAACCCCTTTCTCCTTTCCAGGCGGGGCTGGGTGTCGGTGTGTCGTTCATGGATAGTCTTGGTCAATTCCTCATAATAGATTTTAGTCTTTGTATTCCGCTTTATAGCGGCCTCCCGGATCTCTGCCATTAGTGAAGACCACTTGAAAGAGGGTTAAAAGAAGTCTCTCCAGGAGCCATAGCAGGGCTCCGGTTCTTTCTCCCGTGGCGGGCAGGCGGGTTTCTCCGTTCCCGGAGAGTAGGCCGGTGGAGCCTCCTCTGGCTCTACACCAATATCATCCATTTTTGGGATCTCAGGCGCGGACGTTGCAGCAAAGCTCTGTTCACTCTCCAACATGCTCGATCCTTCTCTGGAGAGCGATAGGGTCGCGTCAATTAGATCAGCCAGCTCCTCCCATTGCACTGGGAGGCCGCCCCCCAGGTATTCCAGTATATGGAAGGCGGAGTCCATGCTAGCCGACATGCAAATGTCCAGATAAGCAGTGGCGCCTGACCTTGAACTCCTTCCCGCTATTTCCTCAGAAAGGCGCCAATTTTTCCCGCCTTTTCGGGACGAAGATGACGCAACAGTTATTTCAGTAGCCTCAGCGGCCATCTTTGGGTATAAACGCTGTCTATTCACTGACAGCAAGCAGGATGATGAAAAGTCCACAAAACCACACTCCGATGTGGCGATTTCCTTCCTCTTGATAGCGCAACACTGCACAGCGCTTTTTGGAGGTTTTAGGCACACTTTGGGTATGTTTTTCAGTCCACAAAGTCCACTTTAATAAAACAGGCAATTTGTCACTTTGGTCACAGGGCAACTGTATAAGACACAAAGTTCACGCTTCTTGCACTGGAAAGCGTGCGTATCCTGTTCGTGACGCCAAAAGAGAAGGTGCAGCGTACTCAAGTTAGGTATAGAAATGTTCCTGGGTGTTGTAGTGCAATAGACACTAACCTGAGACAGCTGACTCTCTGCAAGGGCAGGTGATGATGAGAAATGTTCGTGACGCCAGTGCCAATTAAACGGTGGCACGCCGTTTGCTGATAGCAGGAATAATTGAGGAACCACGTGATGTTAAAGCAGAACTCAAACTTTAGTAGTCATCATATAGGGACATTAACGGAAACGCAGTTCCTTTGCAGACAGTTGATTTTCAATACAGTTGATGCAGGCAATATATATATAGCAAGGTGACTTCAGAGTGTTAAACACAGGACTTGTAGTACAGGCAGCTTGCACTCTATTCCTGACTGATCCTGGAACATATAAACTCTTCTCCAAGGTCCAATGCCCTAGCTCTGGCGTATATCCTTGGTTTTATCTTTATCAAGTACCTCCTCTGTTGTCTTGAGTACCTCTTGCTTTTCTGAGCTTTGCCTCTGTCTCTCTCTCAGCTTCCTCAGACTCTAGAAACTTCTGCACTCGAGGTGTTCCTGCTTCTGCATAGATGAACTCAGGAGGGGAACCTTCTCTTTGAATCTGGAACCCGGTTACAGGGACTGCAATACCCTCTCCTGGTCCGCAGGCTTCCGGCCTGGACTTGACTCTGACATAGTCTAAACTCCAACTGCTGTAGACTGGCTTTAGACTAGACTGACCTTCCTTTCCCTGACTGGGCCTTATATAAACTAGGGCTCCCTAGCTCCCTCTAGTGACTAAGAGCTGAAATGACACCCCTAGCAGGCCTGTACATGCAAGTTTCACAGTAACAGGGAAATACATAGCATTACATTACATTACATTTTATAAAGATAACTTATACCAACTTCCCCATGAATAAGGAGGACGACAGCACACAAGTGACCCTCCTGTAGTGACGGGCATTACAGTCCCCGTACACTACATAACCCCCTTTTTTTTGCAGATTTACAATGCTGGAGATGTGGCACTCCAGCGAGTCGTGCACTCCTGATTAGCCTGTCTGCCCCATAGGCTGATTTTAATTATTTTCAGTATAAAGCTGTAGCCTGCTCTCACTACATTCATTGGAAGCTGTCTAGCACCAGGAAGGGTATAGAGTGGGCTCAGCATGCATGTTTGTAGCTGCATCCCTTGTAATGGAGGCCATTTTGGCACAAAAAATGGAAAAAGGCAGAGTGGATCCAACATGCATGTGGGTCCAACACTCCCTGAATTTTATGGCGGTCATTATGGCGCATAACAGGTAGTATTTAGTGTTAGGACCCGTCTAACAGAGATCGCCTTGACGTTCGGCAGACGGGCTTAGATGGTTTTGTACTGGCTGAACTTACAGGACTGTAAGTACAGATCCAACAGTCATTCATGGTGCCGTATAAAAGCATTGTCCCATTCATCATTCAGTGGACGAAACACTTCTGACACGCTATGGGTCAGAGCCACTGTCAGCAGGAGGACCTTCATCCTGTGGTTCCAAGACTTTCTTGCAGTGAGAAGCGTGTATCTAGTTGGGTTTTCCTTCAACCTTTACAGCGGTGTGGGTGGAAAGGCACCATCGAATCTTGGAACTAGTCCTTTTCTCACATGCCTTTTTATCACCATCCAGTCCCCGGGCTGCAAGTTGTGAGTTCCTACTGAGTCAGGATCTGCAAGTGAAGCAAACACCTGTTTATGGTGTATTCTAGCCTTTTTGTGAGGGCCCGTATGTAACTGGTCAGACTGTCATTATTCATCTGCAGCTGCTGGGAAAGTACAACCCTAACCTGGGGGCACTTCCAAACAGGATCTCAAATGGGGACAACCCTGTCCTCTTGTTTGGGGTAGTCCTTACTGCCTCACTGAATATATAGCCAGAGGCAAGCACTCTGTCCAGGGCCTCTGGATCTCCCGCACAGGTTTTTATCCGTTCAAGTGCTCTACTCGAAAAGCTTGGATCACCCCTAATGCTTGCATAACTTCCCTGATCACTTCAACTGCAAAATGAGAACCTCTATCTGACTCAATAAGTTCAGGAACACCATACCTGCATATCAGTTCACTGACCAGTTTCTTTGCCGTATTCTTGGCATTTGCTTTGGCTATTGGGAAAGCTTCCGGCCAACCTGAAAAGAGATCAACACACACGAGAACAAATTCATACACTCCTACCTTTGGTAGTTGTATATAGTCTATCTGTAGTCTCTGAAACTGGTAAAGTGGCCTGGGGGTGTACTTGCTTGGAGTCTTCACCACTTGACCAGGGTTATTCAGTGCACAGAGAAAATCCTGGAGCAATCCACCCTGTATTAACCACACTTACCATGGCACTTTTCGATAGGTGAGTGGGCCCGTGGGCCTCCTGAGCCATGGCTGGGTACAGAGAGCGTGGTAGACAAATTTTGTCCTTGTTTTTCCATACTCCTTGGTCATCTGGCCTAGCCCCTTGTTTAGTCCACAGTTCTTTCTCTTCAAGTGGGGCCTGTTCAAACAACTTAATTAAAATGTCTTTAGATATATCCAGAGGCTTTAAGGCTCTTACCAGAGTGGCATCAGCATTTATTGGCTGGAGCGCAGCTTGTTTGGCCATCTTGTCAACTCTGCCATTGCCTTTTGCCTCTGCCGTGCAACTTCTTCTGGCAACAGTAAAGAGTTCATCAGTTCAAGCAAAGAGTCTTTGTTTTTAATGGGCTGACCTGCAGAGGTTAGAAAGTCTCTAGCCCGCCATATGGGTCCATAGTCCTGTGCAATACCAAAACCATACCTTGATTCTGTATAGATGTTCACCTTCTTCCTCTGAGCCAATTTACATGCCTCAGTGAGTGCCTTCAGCTCTGCCTCCTGCGCAGACATGTGCGGAGGGAGTGGTTCAGCAACGGCTACCTCATGCTGCGTGACCACTGCATATCCAGTATGGAACCGGACATCCTCTCCCATATTCCTGCTTACATCTACAAAACACTCAAAATCAGGGTTATCAAGAGGTCTTTCATGAGAAAATCCAGAAGTTTCTTGTTGCATCAACTGTATACAATCATGAGGAACATTTTCAGCTAAATCAGACAAAAGGCTACCTGTGCTACCCTCCCCCATTTCTGAATCTGTAATTGGTAACAAAGTAGTAGGATTCGGAGTAGTACATCTTTTGAAAGAAATGAGGAGTGCACATTGGAGTCTGAGTTGTCTAGTCATAGAAATATGTATTGGTTGCACCTGTGTGAGAAGGCCCTGTATGTCATGAGGTGTTTGCACAATTGCATGTTTCCATTCCCCCCCCTCCCTGCACTTCCTGAAACTCAAACTGATTGCTAAAGAGGAAATTGTGGGGAAGGGGGTGCGTGTGGGTGCTATCTATACACAGAAACTGCCATGTCTTCACAGCTGCTCATTAATTTCATTGCCTGCACTGCCACATCTGCCCTGACACAGGAGAGGGCGCCGCGGGCAACAGGGTCTAACCTGGCTGACTGTGACCCTGTATTTCAGAACAGAACAAGTTAAATTCCTCATCATATTTTGGAATACCGAGGGCTGGGGCTGAGGTTATGCACAGCTTCATTGTATGAAAATTATTCACTGCCTCTTCTGTCAGGTGAAATTGGTCAGATAACAGACAATCACACAGAGTCTGCATTAACATGGAGGCATGTCTAATCCAGTATGACACCAGTCCCAAAAACACCCTCAGGCTTTGGCTCCTTTGGGCACTTGAATCCTTTCAAAAGCCTCCCTTCTATCTGGGCTTTTCAAAATTGTCACCTTGTTAACTACTCTAGGAACATGAACCATCCTGTAACTGACAGGCGGCTCCTTAACTGGGTTTCTTCTTTAGTAACAATTGGGTAACAACCGTACTGTCTTATCTTTAGTTTAACTGGCTCAGATTCATGGACAAAAACTGTTTCTCCCATAAATCCTACAGCCGGTACACAACAAAGGGTTAACTGATAAGGCTGCAAGAAACTCTTTCCTACTCTCTCTCTCACTATTTTTCTGGCAGTTCTCCTCTTTTGCTCTCCAGACTTATTTGGTATTGTCCCCATGGTCTGTCTCAGTCCAATCCCAGGATTTGGGTCTGGCTCACAAGGCACTTTAACACCCCAAATCCTGAATTACATAATTTGCCGACCGGGCTTCCCCTAGGTCCTCCTCCCTCGGATCATAATCCTTCTGGTACACCTAGTTAAAACATACCCTAGGTCCTCCCTCCTCAGACAGTCTTTCTAGTTCACCTACTCTAGGTCATCCTCTCTCGGACAGTCCTTCTGGTTCACCTAGTCAGGACTTATGCACAGACCACCTTGGGGACCCACCAGGTCTATAGTTGCACCCCCTCTTTAACAACAAGCAGGGATCACCTCACTGGCAGACATGATTTTTGCCCGGCTTCCACGGTTGGCCTGCAGGTCAGACCACCCCCTCTGCCCCCTCGTCAGGCAATTCCTTCAGACTCTCACAGGCAGAAATCTCTTGTAGTCTCCGTCAGTCCCGTCCCTGCGCTCAAAGCGGAATTCTCTTGCCCTGGCTAATTCATACCTGGGAGGCGCCTGACACACAACACAAACCACAGAAAACACATAGAAGAATATCCACAGTAGAGTAAATTTTCCTTCTCAGTCTGAAGTTCTAAAGACCCAAAATGTCAACACCAGTTACTACTCACAGTATGATCATCGTCCAGCAGACAGACAGCCGTGATGTAACGAAACAAAGCAACTGGAGGCAGGCAAGATTGCTTACCTTCTCATGGGGCCGCGGTCTCCTCCTCAAGTGCCTTTCGTAACGCCCCGGAGGTCATTTATGTTGGCTACCGATGCTTCATTCTCTCTCAAACACCCAGTTTCAACCTCACAAACTACTTTTATTCATATGTCAACACTCCTTTGCAACCATGATCCCTAATCCAACCAACATAAGTTTGGTTGAACTTTTCCCACACTTCCACTAGAGTTTTTGCTGTCTTGTAACCCTCTGGGACACTATGATTATTAGCCATATCTGTCAGTTGTCCACAAGTTTTGTTATTCAACACCAAAGAATACAATTTCCTGACGTCAGTTTCTCCTAGTCCTTACCTAGAGCTTCCTCACTTGTACCAGTGTACTCTAGAAGACTAAAATTATTTTTCCAGCCAACCCAACTCAGTTTTCCACAGAACTTCCCAACTATATACCTAGTGTATTCTGCACTGAGCCTCAGCTTATTCAACCCCTCAGGGGGTTCCAGGGCTCCTGATTTCCCTTTTTGGTGTTCTTAGTTATTTTCCGCAAAACATACCGGACAACAGATATCTATGTCAGCAATCCCAGTCTACTGTCTCAAACGTCATAGTCAAAAGTCTTACCCAATAATAATAGGAATATCATCTCTTTAGAGTTCTTTACCAAAAACAGGCTGGACTGTAAATCAGCTTTTTAGACTCCAACTCCACACCGATTTGGACCGACAGGAGATGAGGCACAGATTTTAGCAAGATAAAGAATCTTACCTTGGAGCGCTGCTTTAAGTGGATCTGTCCGTCCTCTGACCGTCTGACCGTGGTTATTGGGGTGTTTAGGGAGAGCCAGTTAGTCCAGCCCCACGTTGGGGGCCAAGTTTTGTGAGGGCAATTACCACTGCGTCTATGATTATGGGTTCCGAATTAAAATAGCGTATGTGCACAGAGAAGGCTGATACAGACACACAATGGTTGTAATCAGTCATCTTCTTTATTGTAAATTAGCAGACAATCTTATACCATGATTATTGGTAGACGCCCAACAGCCGTGCGTCACATAAAACTACGAAGACAGAAGAAATGAAACATCTTTATCAGAAAAGAGGATGTGAACTTAGCGCAGCAGAAGCTAGCATTTATAAAAATGGGGGGGGAGGAAGGGGGGGAGGTTGTCAGTTAACCTCTAATTGAACCCTGGTTCAGATATATATAGGATATACAAGATGGAGTTCTATCTCTCACAGTTTACCACCAAAAAGCAGACAGCCTGACCTTTTAAATGTCTGGTTTTCTGTTGTTACGTCTGGAAACTTGTTTTTGTCTGGAAAACCTGCTGTGTTATTGCCATTGAGTATCATTGAAGCTCTAATGTAAGTCTATGAGAGACGGAAAGTGTTGCAATGTATCTGTTTGTGCTGAGTTTCTCCATTCCACCCCTCCCACTAGAAGGGTCTAGTCTAGCAAAAACTGTATATAAGGAGAGCAGTCAGAGCCCCTAGTGTTCTGCAGATAGGGACCAGTGCTTGGAAGAGGAGACTCTGCCAGACTACTGAGTGACCACAAAAAGACGCTGAGATGGGGATACTCTGCCACAGACCGTGGACCTCCAGCCTTGGACCAGGGTACCAGCCTTCTGACGAGAAAGAGGGATAGCTAGCTCAGGCCTTTCCTCAGCATCAAACCCTTCTTCTGCCAGGAAGGAGACTGGAGAAGCCGGCCCTGTGCTCACCTGTATTGTTTTGTACCTGAATCTCTCCAGTAAAGAAGCACCCTGGTTACTGCAGACCCTGACTCTCTGGACTTATTTCCAGTTAGGGTTCAACACACCTTAACATCCCTTCTGGAGAGCAGCGACACGTGGTGACACCTCGACGGTGTCCGGGTGACCCAGCATAGCTTTGGGCCCACCCCAAACCCGGCCACTGCAAAAGCCACCCTCCAAATAGTACACCAGTGGTAATAAGGCTCCCTACAGTGCCCTCAGTACTAATAAGGCTCCCTATAGGGCACCTCTAATAATATATAAGGCACTTCTATAGAGCCCTCAGTAGTAGTAATGCCCCCACCCCTGCCCACAGTATTTATAATGTTCCATTGTAAATAACATCACTCCTTACCCTCCAGTCTTCTATAATAGGCAGTCCCATGTAAATAACACCAGTCCTCTCCCACCCGTCTTCTATACCATGCAGTCCCATGTAAATAACACCAGTCCTCTACCTCCAGTCCCATGTAAATAACTTATCTTCCTTACAGTTCTCTATAACATACAGTCCCATGTAAATAACTTAAATCCCCTCTTTCACAACCCTCCAACAGATAGTCCAATATAAATAACATCACTTCATACCCTCCAGTCTTCTATAATATCCAGTCCCATGTAAATAATACTGGTCCTCTCCCACCAGTCTTCTATATGATATAGTCCCATGTAAATAACCTCTCTTCCTTACAGTCTTCTATACCATGGAATCCCATGTAAAAAAACATATCCCTTTCTTATAGTCTTCTATAATATACAGTCCCATGTAAATAACACCCCTCCCTTCCCTTCAGCCCCTTTAACATACAGTCCCAGTTAAATAATAAGCAGGGAGGAGGTATAATGGGGAGAACCACATCTCCCAGCATTTCTATGGCTCTCACATTCATTTCATGGCATCACAGGTCTCCACTGCTGAGCACTGCCTCTTTCTGCACTAGTCACATGATGGTGAACTCATCACAGGTCCTACCACCACTGCCATTGTTGAAAAGATCACATGACTATGATGTCATCACAGGTCCTACCACCACTTCCATGTTGAAAAGATCACATGACTATGATGTCATCACAGGTCCTACCACCACTTCCATGTTGAAAAGATCACATGACTATGATGTCATCACAGGTCCTACCACCACTTCCACCGTTGAAAAGATCACATGACTATGATGTCATCGCAGGTCCTTCAGCTATGGAGTATAGGCAGAACGGGCAGCAGATTCATAGTAAGTCCTAATGAGGCCCCCTAAAACTCTGCCCCTCCTGACCTCCCCCCTAAGGTGCCCAGGTTACCCTGTTGGCAGAGGTAGGGAATGAAAAATATGATAAAATAAAAAAATAAAAAACCTCTGCTCGTACTGGAATGGGCCCCCTCCCTTGCTGGGCCCCTGTGCAGGTAAACTAGCTGCACAGGCGGTATATCCGCACCTGGATCTTATAAGTACTGATAGATATTATATTCTGCAGTAACATAAGAAAGTTTATCTCGTGTCTTTTGTCTTCTGTGTGACTAGTGGCATGTAGGTCATCATTGTCTCCTATGTGGGAGAAGGAACGAGTAAGAAGCCCCTAAAAGCCCACCAAATAGTTGCCCATACCAGTCGAAATCCACATGTATTCTGCCTCACATTCTCTTCAGTTGGAAACCACGTGTTAGTTCACACACAGATGCAGATTTGAAATCCATATGATATAAGAAGGTATTGACATGTATCAGTAGTAAAGTCACAGCAAGTGGACTGGCAGTTCTTTCCTTGAAGACGCTTTGCTGGTCATCTAACTAGCTTTCTGAGAATAACTAAAAAAAAATCTGGTGACTCATGCTTCAGTCAGCCTCATCAGTTTATCATAATCACTACAAGGTCAGGGACTTCATAGAGGTAATGTGTTGACAGCATTTGTATGATGTGTGATTAAACTGCCTCGGGAGAAGTATTAGAATAGCATGGTAAGTGGCAAAATTAATGTCACACCCCTCTAATAAAGTCCTAGTGGTGATTATGATAAAGCAGATTAGGCAGATTGAAGCATGAGTCTCCAGTATTTAATGGTGGAGATTTTTTGTACAAGTTATTGTAACTGAGAAAGCCAGTTGGAAGACTAGTAAGGTGTTATCACGGCCTATGGTGTACGCCGTGGCAACATGTTGCAGTTGTAAAAGTGTCACGGGTTTTGCTGTGTGCGCGCCGTGACTTGCTGGCCACGCATGCTGTTGTCTGTGGCAACCTGTTGCCTTTTTGCTTGTGTGTGCAATTCCCCTTAAAGTAGTGTCTCCCTGCTGTGTGGTGTGTGTGGGGTTAATTCACTGGCTGGAGCAAAGTGGTGAGTTGGGTGTGGTCTCAAGTCTCTTTATATACTTTGGCCTTGAGACTGAGATCAAGTTTTGGTTTCTCTGCCTTGCATGAGAGATGTCTGCTCTGTGCATGGATGAGTTCTGAGGGCCATCCAAGTTTATATATTGATTATATAATCAGAACATATAAACACCAAGATCTAGAAAACGAGTCAAAAGATCATGTATTCACAGCATTCGCTGTTCCTAGAACTTTGGGGTACAAGTTATGCCTTTATATCATACGTGTAATAGGTGACAGTCACATCTACCAGTCTTCCAAATGGGTCTGACACCGGCTTGGATTTTGTTTTTCTAAACCCCAATTTCAGGTAGAGCTTATGAGCCGCATGTTGTATGGTCGAGGTATTTAAAGTCACGTGTTCATATCCACGTTGATGGGCATAGTCAATGACGTGCATGCAAAGCCTTCTAGCAATCCCTTTGTGCCGGTGCTCCTTGGCCACAGACAGTCGTCTCAGTTCCACTTCATGGGGAGATCCTTGGACAGGTTTGACACCAACCATACCAACAACCCGACCATTGACTTCTGCCACCCAAAAGCAGGAGTTCTGCCCAGACATGTAGGACTCTTCTATGTTCTGTAAGTCCAACTTGTGGGCCTTCTTTATAATCTTATGAAAGACAAATTCAAGAAGAAGGCGAGCTCCAGCCAAAAGGGCCACCACACCCAACGAAGACACAAGGAAAGAGCTGAAGACCAAGTAGAAGGTGATAAACGAAACAAGGATAATCACATGAACCTGATGAAGCCCCAGCAGATACATGCTGGTACTGGGGAGGTAGTCCATTATCCCCTGGGCAAATATCTCAAGTACGACGTCATAGTCTCTGTTCTTGTAAGTTCTTATCAAGACGTTCGCCATCGTCTGTAATAATGTATAAGACACAGAACAGTCAGTACAAGGAACTTGATAATTCAGGGGAAACAAGAAGGATTTAATTGATTGACCTGAAGAGATGAGTCCTATCTGACAGAAAAAATGTGGATATACATATGAGAGCAGAGCCTGGGGTCAATCATTAACTGTGGTCAGGACGTTCGCGCACATTACAGGGGCCGTTCATAATCTTGGTTGTGATAATGAGGCTTCTATCATCTCTAATCTCACACATGAGCAAAGTCTGTACAAGTCCTACCACAACTCAGTATGAAGAACTCCCACTACATATAGTCTATAACATTATTACTTACCGATTCACTTTTTTATATGTATGTGTCTGTAATAACCCTTCCTCCATCCCCAAAGCTTTATACTGCAGCTCTTCTCTAATTAAAGGGGTTGTCCAGCTTTCTTGAGCTGTTTTTCAAACCCCTCAACGTGGCTGGTCCGCAGTGGTGAGGATACTTGCCTGATCCCCACTGCTGGATTCCAGCTCTATCGCTCCCCATTTTGTGCTGCTGGTCCATAGCTACCCGTGTCAACATTCAGTTTGATACAGGTCACATGACCTCTGCGTTTCACCCATGTGTCACATGACCCGTGTCAAACAGGATGTTGATGCGGGTAGCTTTGGGACGAATGGTGCACAAGGGGAAGCAATGGAGCTGGAGGCAAGATGTGGGGATCAGGTAATGTCACGGTGGGAAGTGGGGGGAAACCCCCATCATACAATGTCAGGTATAATGAGGAAGCAGCTAGGCCAGGATACCAGAATCATGGAGCAGGTCACCTCCTAAAGAGTCCCTAATCCTCGCCCTAACTAATTACCGTATGAGCGGACCTGGATGGTAGGACGGCTCATACCAGGATACCTAGGACCCTAAGTCGCCCTGATAATCCCTCACATAGGAGCAGGGGAGAGACGACCTGTTCTTCCACGTCTCGGATGAACAGGAGTCTCAACCGGCCTAGTTGCAGAGAAATGGCGAGTGGAACAGCAGGTAAGTTTCCAGTGGCGGGGATAACCACTGAACCTAGAACCCAGGAAGGCATGGTAACTTACCCCTGGCAGCTGCTGGACGACAAAACAGAAGACCACACCAAGGTAAACTGGAACCCATAAAAACATACTGCAATCCAAACACCAAACAGATGCAGTATGTACTGACACACAGGAACCAGCACTCCAGCAACAGCTCACAGACTTGACATTTGGTTCACCCCTCCGGTAAACCATGAGACCCCCTTCCGGAGGCCACGACAGACAAACAGGGGAACATCTAGCATCCATGCCGGACAGAATAATACACCAAACACTGAATAACAACTAGACGAACAACCACCCCAGAACATATACCCACACCAAACATAACCACAGGTAAGGTAGGGAAAATGGAGGAGACATAAGGAAGACATCGCTGGAGACATCGGGATAACATAGATGACCACAAGGGTGGCCCTCACTGGACAGATGGAACACCCTGAACTGGATCAGAGCTCCAGCACCAACCACAGCTGAAGTACAACTGACTCCAGCCAGGAAACCACAGAAGATATAAGCCAAGTGACCACACCCAGTCAGGGAGTTAACCCTTACAGCACCAGACAGAGGGAGGCTACAACTTAAAGGGGAAGTGCACACACAAGCATTCTAAACCACATGTTACCACCGGCAACAGCATGCGTGGCAACCATGTCACGGCAATCACCCAGAAGGCCGAGACACTGCCACCGCATGCTCTCACAGCAACACGCTGCCGCAGGCAACCGCAAGTGTGGCAACAGTGTCACAGCGTACACCATAGGCCGTGACAGGTAAGTATGCCCACCTCCGCAGCTCTGGCCATGCTGGGAGGCTCTATTACAGCAAAGACAGAATAATTATAAACTACAAATAACCAAAGATTATCAGGAACCAGTGGGATATGGACTGTGGGGAGGAGCCTCAAAATGTGGGAGGGACCACGCTAAGGAGGAGGAGCCTGACTAAGGGGAGGACCAAATAAGTAGGGGGCTTTCTAACAGCAGTTCTTGTCACTACCATTACTGCTCTTCCAGGATGGTCTAGCTTTCCTCGAGCCCTGAAAGGAGGAGACTGTGGCTATCATGTATCTTATATAATACATAGTGTCAGGAGCCTGGAAAGATGGGTGACAACCACTGGGGAGGAGGTGTTGTGGCAGCCCTTCTGTTGTCCCCCAGCCTTTTCAGAAATAATTACGAGGAGGACTGTGTCCTTCATGGCCGGCAGCCCACATCAGAGGGGTAGAGTCCGGTCCGGAGTGTGGGGGGGGTTGTGAGACCGACCTGCGGTGGAGGTGACGTCTTCTCCCGACTCGTCCTGCAGACAATGAGCAGTCACGGTGCGTTCCTTATCATAGTGACCTCTAGAACCTTCCTGACTCCACCTCCACAGCAGAAGGCTCCAGTATAATGTCATCGATGGAGGTGAAGGGTTAATTTCCAACACGTGGGACAGTGGAAAAAGTGAGGGGAGTAGTGGTGGCTTTTACCCCCTTAACCCAAACCACCAGGTACATATTCCCCTCAGGTATCCAGGACAATATTTACACCAGCCTCAGATATCCTGCGAGCTGACATGACACAATCACAGTGGTGAGCACCTTCATGCAACTTTGAGACACCATGTGGGCGTCTGACCCAATCAGAAGATCCATCTAGGAAAAAAACTTCTAAAAATGTGTTCAAAACCGAACACAAAGTACCAACATGAGAGGCAGTAAGAGAAGAAACAGTGAATAGAAAAGACATTAAAGGGGCTGTCTCATGACAATAGGACAGGAAATAAGTGCATGATCAGTGGGGATCTGACCGCTGGGGCCCCCACCAATCACAAAGGCCCATGCTCTCTGTTCGAATGGAGCGGTGTATGTCTGTCACTCCATGTGGGACTGGTGGAGATAGTTGGGTACAAGTGGACAGGGGGCAAGTTGTTAAAATGGCTGTCATATTACATATGGAAATCACTCAATTGTGTAGCGTCCGCAGTAGAGCGTCCACAGTAGAGGATCCGCCGGAGAACATTTGCAGTAGAGTGTCCTCAGTAGAGTGTCTGTAGTAGAGCGTCCGCAGTAGAGTCTCCTCAGTAGAATGTCTGCAGTAGTGTGTCCGCATAGAGTGTCCTGAGTAGAGCATCCGCAGTAGAGCGTCCTCAATAGAGGGTCCACAGTAGAGTGTCTGCAGTAGAGCGTCCACAGTAGAGTCCTCAGTAGTGCGTCCGCAATAGAGCATCCGCAGTAGAGCGTTCTCAATAGAGTGTCCACAGTAGAGTGTCCGCAGTAGAGTGTCCACAGTAGAGCATCCTCAGTAGAGTGTCCACAGTAGAGCATCCGCAATAGAGCATCCGCAGTACAGCCTCCTCAATAGAGTGTCCACAGTAGAGTGTCCGCAGTAGAGTGTCCACAGTAAAGCATCCGCAGTAGAGTGTCCACAGTAGAGCATCCGCAGTAGTGTGTCTGCAGTAGAGCGTCCTCAGTAGTGTGTCTGCAGTAGAGCGTCCACAGTAGTGTGTCTTCAGTAGAGCGTCCACAGTAGCACTTCAGGACTTCAAATGTCTTGTAGAACTTCAGTTCCTGAGCAATGACCCCAGATAACATCTACACGGAGGGGACTACTTACAGCCACACATAAAAGTAATCAGTATACAGCTTGTGTGCAGCCTGTGCCATGCTGGTAGTCACCTGTAGGTGTCACCGTTGTGAAGAAGTTTCTTCCCAGGACACAATATTTTCCAGGACAGCATGAAGAATAAAACCATCACATCAAAGACGCTCCTGAATACAGAAACATTAAATCTGACTTTGTAAAAGTTGCAAAAGGTGAATTACAAGCCAACAGTTAAAGTCTTCGTTAGGGAGGAGAGCCCCTTTAAATCACTGAACTTCTTAATGGAACTGATATGAGACAGAGACCAGAGTTGGTTACTGGAACCTTGTATCATGAAAATAGTACTGACGAATCAGACAACAAGCCAGTGTCTCAGGCCTTCTCCACTCCACCCCAAGACCCCGACCTGAAGCCATCAGTGGGGTGCACCAGTTTCTTCTCCACTGGAAGCTGCTGACCCTCAGACCGTCTTCCAGATCGAAGTCTTAAACTGGCCATAAACATAAGATATCTGCAATCTAACAGGAGTCCATCAATGAGTCTCCTCAGGGGAAACAATGATCCCTGTAGGGGAATCAACAAGTTTCTCAGGTCATAAGCTTTGTTCCATTGGAGCTTTAGAAGTATCCCGCAGGGGGAGTGCTGGCATAATGAGGATGGGAGTGGTAGTGGTGGCACGGAGTGTTAAAAGTTGCTCACGGTGGCTGTCCTCACACTGGCACTCCCTGGGCATTGGATGGAGACAATAAATGGGCTTGTAGATTGCAATAAAATTTACTAAAATTGATGTTGAGGGTTGTAATATAAGTAGCAGCAAAGGCACAGTTCAGAGATATTTTATGTGGCGAAACCAACCTCGCCACTGGGTTTCGGAGGGGCCTGGCTACCAGCCTCTTGAATCAGGATTATGGCCCATACTAACTTTAAAGGAGCAGACAGACCGGCCGCACAGCTTAAATCTGTCTTTGCAATTGTATTTTGTTATGTGAGGGTACCCAGATAGCTAATTGTATTGTATTTGTGTATTCTGAGTGCCATTCACCTAATGATATGCACTCAGACTTGAGCTATCTGGGAATATGTTAAATGTCTGTTTGCTGTGGGGGTGTGACATTGTGTGTTTGGGTGGTGATTCCTGTCCTGTTTTCCCCACATGTGTATTGGCGATTTCCCTTTGTCCTGAGAGATAATTGAATTACTTCTCGGGTGTCTCCAGGGCAGAGAGGAGGAAACCATGATGCATTGTGGGGATGTATTGTGTCTGTCTATCCTGCAGTGCTGCATATCTGTCCTGTGTCACAGTCTTCATTCTGGTCCCCTAGGGGCGTGTCCACCAGATGGGGACCTGCATAAATACGGGCGGGTAGCCCTCAATAAAGTGTTCCTGTTTTACCCTTTATCATGTTGAGGCTGATGTTTGGGTAACTGATCGACGCTGGGGATTGCTATACGCTGGGAGATTTGCTATACTCCACCGGCTATAACTACTAGCTCTTTTAAGAGCTGTTCCTGCTCTCTGGTTTTAGGAGAGGTTCACCCACTGGAGCCTGGAGCCTTGTCGTAGGTCCAGGGTGGGTAGGAGACGGTGAGACCTCAACCAAGCTTTGGCGGTTCGTGGGGTCTGCAGTGCGTACGGTGTCAAGTGGAGTGCTTGGAGTCCTCGGAAAGCACTAGGAGCATCCATTCAACGGAGGTACCCGGTCGGGGTGCTAGGAGATCCGTTACATTTGGTGGCAGTAGTGGGATGGCGTCCTAGTATGAGGAGAAGCAGCTCGGAGACACCGTTCGTGGATTTACTAAATTGAGGGCAACGCTAGTATCCGTACAGCGCCCCTGGCTACAGCAGGATGGAATCGGCTAGTCTTCGGACAGCATTCTATGACGAGGAGGAGGAGGCAGCCGCAGACTACAGGGATGCAGACAGAAAGGAAGTCTGGTATGATGCCCTGGAAAATGCCCAGCGGCAGCGAGGTGAGAGTCTCCTCAGTTATGAGCAGCGGCTACAGAAGCGTGTGGCGATTCGGATGGGTCTTTTGGGAGAGCAGCCCCTGGATGACTGGGTAACAGAGCTCCAGAACCTGGTATGTAAGGAGCTTTGGTTAGAGGACGCTTACCAGGCCCTAAGGTGGCATGTCATTCAACATTCCCCCTGGATAGCTGAGCACGACAGACCCGAGGGTGAGGAGTTTGATGGACCGGGGTTACTATGGGATGCCTTGGAGGAGGACATTGATCTTGGCAGCACAGAGGAGTCTAGGTTTTGGGATATCTACGACTACCGGATGGGCATGCATGTTTATGCTGACGGAAGGGAGGTGAGCAAAGACATGACCCACCTGGTAACAAGGGAGTGGGAGCTGGAGCAGACCTACCAACACCTGCTCAGCTCCATTAATCCCCAACCTACTTGACAAGCAGAGCCAGATCTGCCCCACTACAACTGGGAAGACTTGCCGGCGATAACCCCTGCTTCCCTACCAACTCCCAAAGTAGGGAACTTCATAGACTGGTTCTGGGAAGACCTCCCGATGGCAGGTGGAGATGGGACCGAGGTCTCTCCACCGGCCCTACAGAGATGCTGGACGGCTGGTTCAGATCCCCCACCAACCCTGCAGGAATGCC
The DNA here is from genome assembly GCF_905171765.1 of Bufo bufo. Classification (NCBI taxonomy): domain Eukaryota; kingdom Metazoa; phylum Chordata; class Amphibia; order Anura; family Bufonidae; genus Bufo; species Bufo bufo. The sequence goes on from NW_024399980.1 coordinate 29,314, forward strand.
AGGAAGAGGAGGTAAGCGATTCCTCCTCTCCACAGCCGATCTGCAACAAGGTCCTGGGGATAGGATTCCCTGACCACATCCCAGTAGAAGAGCTGGCATCTGGGCAGAGCACAGTCAGCCTCTGCCCTCCCCTATCCTCTCCTCCAGAGCCGGACATCCCACAGGCTACCCCAGCGGAAGAGCTGGCATCTGGGTAGAGCGCAGTTGGCCTCTGCCCTCCCCTATCCTCTTATCCAGAGCCTGACTCCCCACAGGCTACCCCAGCAGAAGAGCTGGCATCTGGGCAGAGCGCAGTCAGCCTCTTCCCTCCCCTATCCTTTTCTCCCGAGCCGGACATCCCACAGGCTACCCCAGTGGAAATGCTGGCATCTGGGCAGAGCGTAGTTGGCCTCTGCCCTCCTCTATCCTCTAATCCAGAGCCTGACTCCCCACAGGCTACCCCAGCAGAAGAGCTGGCATCTGGGCAGAGCGCAGTCAGCCTCTGCCCTCCTCTATCCTCTTATCCAGAGCCTGACTCCCCACAGGCTACCCCAGAGGAAGAGCTGGCATCTGGGCAGAGCGCAGTTGGCCTCTGCCCTCCTCTATCCTCTTCTCCAGAGGCTGACTTTCCACAGGCTACCCCAGTGGAAGCGCTGGCATCTGGGCAGAGCGCAGTCGGCCTCTGCCCTCCCCTATCCTCTTCTCCAGAGCCGGACTTCCCACAGGCTACCCCAGCGGAAGAGCTGGCATCGGGGCAGAGCGCAGTCGGCCTCTGCCCACCAAGTACGTACAGCTCCAAGCTAGAGAGCAACAAGGAAGCAAGGAGTAGCAGATGCCCCCTCAACAGCTGGGGACATACAGAACAGAGCCAAGCCCCAAAATTCAACAGGTCCAGTATTGGGTTGTGGGTGGACTGCCAGCCTAACTCAGATACCGACCGGCATGAGGTCAGGTATCTGGTTAGTCTTCCCTGGGAGGGGGAGATATGTGGCGAAACCAACCTCGCCACTGGGTTTCGGAGGGGCCTGGATACCAGCCTCTTGCCTCAGGATTATGGCCCATACTAACTTTAAAGGAGCAGACAGACCGGCCGCACAGCTTAAATCTGTCTTTGCAATTGTATTTTGTTATGTGAGGGTACCCAGATAGCTAATTGTATTGTATTTGTGTATTCTGAGTGCCATTCACCTAATGATATGCACTCAGACTTGAGCTATCTGGGAATATGTTAAATGTCTGTTTGCTGTGGGGGTGTGACATTGTGTGTTTGGGTGGTGATTCCTGTCTTGTTGTCCCCACATGTGTATTGGCGATTTACCTTTTTCCTGAGAGATAATTGAATTACTCCTCGGGTGTCTCCAGGGCAGAGAGGAGGAAACCATGATGCATTGTGGGGATGTATTGTGTCTGTCTATCCGGCAGTGCTGCATATCTGTCCTGTGTCACAGTCTTCATTCTGGTCCCCTAGGGGCGTGTCCACCAGATGGGGACCTGCATAAATACGGGCGGGTAGCCCTCAATAACGTGTTCCTATTTTACCCTTTATCATGTTGAGGCTGATGTTTGGGTAACTGATCGACGCTGGGGATTCCTATACGCTGGGAGATTTGCTATACTCCCCTAGCTATAACTACTAGCTCTTTTAAGAGCTGTTCCTGCTCTCTGGTTTTAGGAGAGGTTCACCCACTGGAGCCTGGAGCCTTGTCGTAGGTCCAGGGTGGGTAGGAGACGGTGAGACCTCAACCGAGCTTCGGCAGTTCGTGGGGTCTGCAGTGCGTACGGTATCAAGTGGAGTGCTTGGAGTCCTCGGAAAGCACTAGGAGCATCCATTCAACGGAGGTACCCGGTCGGGGTGCTAGGAGATCCGTTACATTTTAAAAATCCTTTTCCTCAATGGTGTTGCATAGGTAGCGCGTCTGTTGGTGTTAGTAGACGCCTCGCTCTCTTATACACTTTTCCGTCTCTCCGAGTAACTAGGAGAGACGGAACAGTACAGACCAAAAGTTTGGACACACCTTCTCATTCAAAGAGTTTTCTTTATTTTCATGACTATGAAGGCATCAAAACTATGAATTAACACATGTGGAATTATATACATAACAAACAAGTGTGAAACAACTGAAAATATGTCATATTCTAGGTTCTTCAAAGTAGCCACCTTTTGCTTTGATTACTGCTTTGCACACTCTTGGCATTCTCTTGATGAGCTTCAAGAGGTAGTCCCCTGAAATGGTCTTCCAACAGTCTTGAAGGAGTTCCCAGAGATGCTTAGCACTTGTTGGCCCTTTTGCCTTCACTCTGCGGTCCAGCTCACCCCAAACCATCTCGATTGGGTTCAGGTCCGGTGACTGTGGAGGCCAGGTCATCTGGCGCAGCACCCCATCACTCTCCTTCATGGTCAAATAGCCCTTACTTTCAAAGTTTTCCCAATTTTTCGGCTGACTGACTGACCTTCATTTCTTAAAGTAATGATGGCCACTCGTTTTTCTTTACTTAGCTGCTTTTTTCATGCCATAATACAAATTCTAACAGTCTATTCAGTAGGACTATCAGCTGTGTATCCACCTGACTTCTCCTCAACGCAACTGATGGTCCCAACCCCATTTATAAGGCAAGAAATCCCACTTATTAAACCTGACAGGGCACACCTGTGAGGTGAAAACCATTTCAGGGGACTACCTCTTGAAGCTTATCAAGAGAATGCCAAGAGTGTGCAAAGCAGTAATCAAAGCAAAAGGTGGCTACTTTGAAGAACCTAGAATATGACATATTTTCAGTTGTTTCACACTTGTTTGTTATGTATATAATTCCACATGTGTTAATTCATAGTTTTGATGCCTTCAGTGTGAATCTACAATTTTCATAGTCATGAAAATAAAGAAAACTCTTTGAATGAGAAGGTGTGTCAAACTTTTGGTCTGTACTGTAAATCCATTCTTACTGGTTCTTCCTGCAGTTCCCGAGATGAGGGTGGAGATTTTAGATATGGATGGCCAGTCTGTCTCCAAGTCTCACAGCAGTAAAGTCTGAATGTCATAAATGAGCAGTATCTTACTGACATGATTGTAAACCTTCTGAAGATATCTCTTCTCCTTCTCTCGGGGTAGTTACTCTTCTCCAGTTCCAGGACTGGTGTTTTCCTGGGAAAGGCTTTGCTTCTTATAGGCCTAGTCATCAGGAGCCCTCCCTCACAGGTCTGGCTCCTAGCTTTGCTTATCTAAATATACTTTATCATACACAAGCGATCTGCAGTGGATGAAGGCGGTGGGCAGCCAGGGAAGCAGCTACACGGTTACATGACTGACGCTATCTACATTCCTACGGAGGTGGAGACTGCCAGGACCAATGCTTACACAGACAGGAGAGGGGCCTCGAAATAAAGAGCTGGGGAAACCACTGAGACGATATACAGTGGAAAGTTCAACAGAAAGAGCACAACCCCTCTACCTGTTATATTTAGCCGCCAGCGCTGATCACCCTCCCTAATCCCGTATTATGCATATAAATAAGGCAAAATTTACACCGGCATCGACGGCTCCGCTGCATCACAGATCTGTCAAAAAGCCAGGACAATAGGGCAGTAGTTGGGACCACTGCAGGCCAGACATGCCTCCTGCTGCCATCCTCTGGGCAGGCCACCGGGCTTGCTCTGCCCCTCTGCGCAGACTGTGACCTGCTTTCCAGGTAGGCTTTCCTCCTGTGTCTATAGGTCAGACACGTAGGCCCTTGAGGAGAAAGAAGGATCAGGCATGCCTACAGGCACAGGAGGACGGGCCAAGCTGTCAAGCAGGCCGAAGTCTGAGCAGGTGGGTAGAGTGAGCCCAGTGGTCAGAGCCCCCCAGGGGATGTAAGAGGTAATCTGTATGTAAGAGGAGAGTCCCTAGATTGGCACCCACCTTTACGAGTCTTTCATCTTCTGCATCTCCTGATCCTGAACCTATGCCACTGGACATGGTCCAATTATCTGAGGAGGAAAGTCTGCATAGACACAGTAAGACTTATTGCTTGTATTGCAGAGCCAAAGTACACTATTTGCACACCTGCCCTCTCAAGACAGGAAACTCCAGAACCTAGGATCAGTCGGGGAGATGACCCAGGGTGAAGACAAGCTCTCTCCAAACTTATCACTTCCTGTGTCCTATGGTGAGATTTGGTTTTCTGTGTAGGCTTTCCTGGACTCTAGCTTATCAGCATTAGCGTGACTGTGTAAAGGGAAGTGCTGTTTACAGTGCTTTGAAAAGGTATTCATACCCCTTGAACTTTTCCCATATTTTTTTACGTTACACCCACAAACTTGCATTTTATCAGAATTTTATCTGATCGACCAACACAAAGTACAAGTCTGTGTGAAAAGAAAATGATACATGGTTTTCAAAATGTTTAATAAATAAATAATCTGGACAGTGTGGCGTGTATATGTATTCAGGCCCCCTGAGTCAATACTTTGTAGGACCACCTTTTACTGCAACTACAGCTGCAGGTCTTTTGGGGTACGTCTCCACCGGCATTGTACATCCAGAAGCTGAAATCTTTGCCCATTCTTTTTTGCAGAAGAGCTCGCGCTCAGTCAGATTGGATGGAGAGCGTCTGTGAAGAGCAATTTTCCAGTCTTGCCACAGATTCTCATTCGGATTTTGGTCTGGACTGTGACTGGGCCGTTCTAACACATGAAGATGCTTTGATCTAAACCATTCCATAGCTTTGGCTGGATGTTGAGGGTTGTTGTACTGCTGGAAGATGACCTCTGCCCAACTCTCAAGTCTTTTGCAGCCTCTACCAGGCTTTCCTCTAGGATTATCCTGCATTTAGCTCCATCCATCCTCCCATCTACTCTGACCAGCTTCCCTGTCCGTGCTGAAAGCATCCCCGCAGCATGGTGCTGCCACCACCATGTATCATGGTGGGGATGGTGTGTGCAGGGTTAGGTTTCCGCCACGCATAGCATTTTGCATTTAGGCCAAAAAGTTCACCTTTGGTCTCATCTGACCAGATCACCTTTTTCTATATATTTGCTGTGTCCTCTACATGGCTTGTGGTAAACTGCAAATGGGACTTCTTATGGCTTACTTTCAGAAATGTCTTTCTTCTTGCCACTGTTCCATAAAGGCCAGATTTTTTTAGTAGATGACTAATAATTGTCCTGTGGACAGATTCTCCCACCTTAGCTGTGGGTCTCTGCAGCTCCTCCACAGTGACTATGGGCCTCTTGGCTGCTTCTCTAATTAGTGCTCTCCTTTTGGGTGGTCAGTTTAGGTGGATGGCCATGTCTTGGTAGGTTTGCAGTTGTGCCATACTTCTTCCATTTTCAGATGATTGATTGAACAGTGCTCCGTGAGATGTTCAGAACTTGGGATATTCTTTTATAACCTCACCCTGCTTTACACTTCTCCACAACTTTATCCCTGACCTGTCTGGTGTGTTCTTTGATTTTCTTGATGTTTCATCACCAATGTTTTCTAAGAAACCTATGAGGCCTTCACAGAACAGCTGGAGTTATACTTAGAAGACATTACACACAGATGGACTCTATTTACTAATGAGGTGACTTCTGAAGGTGATTGATCACACTGGATTTTATTTAGGGGTATCAGAGTACAGGGGCTGAATACAAATACATGCCACACTTTGCCAATCATTACAGACAATTAATTCCTCACTTTTCCACTTTACTGCCCCTATTTTTGCCCTTAACTGGAACAGGGTGAATGCCAAAGTGTGGTGTCCTAAAGCTGCATGGGCTTTCCGGTCTCCCAAGCAAGCCTTCTCCTGTGGAACAATACTTCATGTAATGTAACGTGAATTCAAAAGTTTAAGAATGAATAAGCTTATGCAGGCCAAGTGAATAAATATATTTACTAAGTGTGATTACATATAAGAATAATAAAAAGTAAATTATCACTAGTCTAAATATGCAATATTATGGGGTGAGACTCCGTTGATAATGCTACAACACATGGCTGTCTACCACGTTATAGCACATGGCCGACAACCCAGGGTGTAGAAGAGATAGGGCAAATCAATACTTACATCCTACCTAGAATGAAGTTCTAGGTGGAGTCCCCCGAATGTATGTGGGTCACACGTTTAAACCTTTTAACCCCTCCTCCAGTGTGCAGCACACGTGTGTCTTCACTCAGGAATGTGGCATTATCAGCACAATGGGGGATGGGTACTACATTACAAGGCACATCATTACACAGAATCTACAGGTGAAACTAAAAAAATATGAATATTGTGCAAAAGTTCATTAATTTCAGTAATGCAACTTACTTAGAACATTCTGGACACAAGTTATGTCCTAATATCATACGTGTAATAGGTGGCACATCTGCCAGTCTTCTGATTGGACCTGTGACCGGCTTGGATTTAGCTTTCCTAAAGCCCACGTTCAGATAGAGATTATGAGCTGCATGTTGCATGTTTGATGTATTTCAAGTCACACGTTCATATCCACATTGACGGCCAAAGTCAATGACGTGTGTGCAAAGCCTTCTAGCAATCCCCTTGTGCCGATACTCCTTGGCCACAGACAGTCATCTCAGTTCTATGTCATGAGGAGATCCTTGGACAGGCTTAACACCAACCATACCAACAACCCGACCATTGACTTCTGCCACCCAAAAGCAGGAGTTCTGGCCAGACATGTAGGACTCATCAATGTACTGTAAGGGCTCATGCACACGACAGTATGTATTTTACGGTCTGCAATAAACTGAACCACAAAAAATACGAATGACATCCGTGTGCATTCTGTATTTTGCAGAATGGAACAGCTGGCCCTTCATAGAACAGTACTATCCTCGTCCGTAATGCAGACAATAATAGGACATGTTCTATTTTTTTGCAGAACGGAAATACGGACATATGGAAACGGAATGCACACAGAGTAACTTCGTTTTTTTTTGCAGACCCATTGAAATAAATGGTTCCGCATACAGCCCGCAAAAAAAACCTGAATTGACACGGAAAGAAAATACGTTCATGTGCATGAGCCCTAAGTCTGACTTGTGGGCCTTCTTCATAATCTGAAAGACTAATACAAGAAGAAGGCAAGCTCCGGTCAACCACACCCAACAAAGATACAAGGAAGGACCTGAAGACCAAGCAGAAGGTGACGAACAGCACAAGGATAGTTGTGTGAACCCGACAAAGCCTCAGCCGGTACTGGGAAGGTTGTCCATGATTCCCCGGGCAACATCATAGTCTCTGTTGTGGTAAGTTCTTATCAAGATGTCCACCATCGTCTGTAATGACACAGAACAGTCAATATTTGCACCCAGTGATCCCCAACCATGTAGTGCATAGGCACCAATGCCAGAGATGGGGCAGTGGTCAGCAGCGCGCAGTGGGGGGCGCGACTGGTGGAGAAAACTGAGCGTAGCGATGGCAATGCCCCACTTGCATCAATAAGCTTATTTACATAACAAATGTGAATCCCCCCCCCCCACTTAGTGCTTCTGGCCTGTATTATAATGCCTCTCCCATAGTTCCCCATGTATTATAATGCCCCCACTTGTATGCCCCCTGCATCATAATGCCCCCACTTGTATGCCCTCTGCATCATAATGCCCTGTCTTATAATTTCTTCTTGTAGTGCTCCCTGTTTTATAATGCCCCCACTGTAGTGCCCCTTGTATTTTAATACCCCCTGTAATATAATAGCTCCAGTAGTGTCCGTCCAGCATTATGATGTCCCTTCTCTGGTACTCGCTCCATTATAATTTCTCTCCTGTTGTGCTTTGGCCTGTATTATAATGCCTCTCCCATAGTTCCCCATGTATTATAATGCCCCCACTTGTATGCCCCCTGCATCATAATGCCCCCACTTGTATGCCCTCTGCATCATAATGCCCCCACTTGTATGCCCCCTGCATCATAATGCCCTGTGTTATAATTTCTTCTTGTAGTGCTCCCTGTTTTATAATGCCCCCACTTGTATGCCCCCTGCATCATAATGCCCCCACTTGTATGCCCCCTGCATCATAATGCCCCCACTTGTATGCCCCCTGCTTAATAATGCCCCCACTTGTATGCCCCCTGCATCATAATGCCCTGTGTTATAATTTCTTCTTGTAGTGCTCCCTGTTTTATAATGCCCCCACTGTAGTGCCCCTTGTATTTTAATACCCCCTGTAATATAATAGCTCCAGTAGTGTCCGTCCAGCATTATGATGTCCCTCCTCTGGTACTCGCTCCATTATAATTTCTCTCCTGTTGTGCTTTGGCCTGTATTATAATGGCAATACAGTCGAAGACTGAGGCGGCTACAAGAGCTAATTGCTGTTCATGATGGGAGAGATCGATGCAGCAGAAAGGACACATCCCCAGTTGGGATAGGGATATAGCAGCAGCAGAAAGGACACAGACCCTGAGCTGTCAGTCCGAAATAAATCTAGCAGAGAAAATGGAGCAGTGAATGGAGATCTCTGGATCTGTGTGAGGTGCAGGGCCGGTTGTAGCTTTGTTAGACGGAGATTGTCATATCCTATGTGATGTCTAACATTCATTTTTACCCCGGTAAGGGGTGAAATCTGTGGTTTAAATCCACAGCACTTCCACAACATAATAGGCACGCAGCAGATTTGAAATCCACAGCATGCTGTTTTTTTCTGCAGATTTTTGACAGCGTCCTCCCCAGATACTCCAAAAATGTTATTATTCAACCCATGACAGCGGTAGGTATACAAGGTAAAGTCATCATCTGACTGTGAGACTAGGCTTCACCGAGGGCATGATCACAAGACTGAGGGTGTCACACGCAAGGACTCATCACTACAACCACCGTGACTACAGCGTCCACCCGGACACACATTTTGACTACACGGTCCTCATCTGGAGATTTACGAGTGTTCACACCTGCGCTGCCGACACCGTCAAAAATCTCCATATGGGTCATATCTGATGGGAAACATAGCGCAGCATGCAGAGTTTTTCTTCTCGTCAGACTGATGGAACTGTGGAGTCCATCATATGACAAGAAACCAGAAATGGCCGTACATGTGACCTCAGCCAGACAAATTACATAAACATATCGGAGGTCATTAATCAAAGACCACCACCGTATTTCATAGTCCCTCTGCTGAATTTGCCGGGTCGATGGTCGCCCCCCACCACGCCCTAGTGGTGACAACAGCATAAATACACAAAATATGTCACATAGGCGTCCAAAAAGTCAAAAACAAGACTGAAAAACATGACTACACTGTAGTGTACGGTCATACATGGCACAGGATTACATACATACATTACACACATATATGACACAGGCTTACATACATGTAACACACACAGATACATGGGCAGTATGGTCCATCAGTCTACCAGACAAAAATTTTTACCCAAAAATTTCTATGGAATCTGCAGTGGAGGCCCCTCAACGGACCCCCTGAAGCAGATGTCAACAAGCCTGTACACAAGCACAGACGTATAGACACACACAGATTACACAAGCAGTCATACATATACACACACAGATTACACAAGCAGTCATACATATATACACACACAGATTACACAAGCAGTCATACATATATACACACAGATTACACAAGCAGTCATACATATACACACACAGATTACACAAGCAGTCATACATATATACACACACAGATTACACAAGCAGTCATACATATATACACACAGATTACACAAGCAGTCATACATATATACACACACACAGAATACACAATCGGGCATACATATATTACACACACATACACACACACAGAATTCACAAGCAGGCATGCATATATACACACAGATTACACAAGCAGTCATACATATATACACACACACACACACACACAGAATACACAATCGGGCATACATATATTACACACACATACACACACACACAGATTACACAAGCAGGCATACATATATACACACAGATTACACAAGCAGTCATACATATATACACACAGATTACACAAGCAGTCATACATATATACACACACAGATTACACAAGCAGTCATACATATATACACACAGATTACACAAGCAGTCATACATATATACACACACAGATTACACAAGCAGTCATACATATATACACACACAGAATACACAATCAGGCATACATATATTACACACACATACACTTGTATACACATAGATTACAAAGACACACCATAGGGAGAGGGTCATCAATCTTCTTCTTCATCTATGTCAGGACGGTCCATGCAAGGGGTGCACCACCAATGAGGCCAGGTGAGGCAACGAGGTACGGGCAAGAGAGGGCAGCCGAAAGGCCATGGGCAATGAGCGCTTTCATTGTGACAAAGGGGTTATGTAAAAAAATTGCCATGGGGGGGCAGTCTTTTTAAGTTTTCACCTCAGGCAGCAATAAGGCTATGAACACCACTGGGTCCATGATGGAGTAGTCTGTGGCAGCCCTGGGCGGATATCCTCTCCCAGTTCCTGTATATAGCATGTTACATAAGCATACGTACATATACACACACATATATTACACAGTTACACGCTCACCTTCTGTGCAGACTAGACTCCAGCGTAGGTCAATCCATAGAAGAGCTACACGGGAGGACATCTTCTCCTCAGCCCAGCAGTGCAGACTCTCTTCCCCCTTTCTCTGTTCCGACTGCCAATGTACCAGGACAGGTAAGAGGAGCTCAGCGGGGGAAGGGGGCGTTATTAAGGAAGCACTGGGGAGGCTCCTTAAGGGGGTTGTCTCACCTCCGTAATCCACTTTATATCCATTCCTTGGCCTCCAGTAAACATTTCTTGAATATACTTTCATTTTCAAATGTGGATGTAACTCCTGTAAATGTCATGTTTATAACCCCAAACTTTATGCTTGTTTTTAGGGGTTATGGCCACTGCTGTAAGGTCAGGAGTGGTGGCCGCGAAAGCGCAGTTATCATCTATCCTCCGGCTGCAGAGATGGCCGGGTTTCGTGGGAGCGAGCGCGCACAAACACTCGCGCATGTGCCTTCACTCCCGGCCCTGGCCACCTCGCATGGATTTTTATTTTATAGATCTGTCTGTATATAGGGTGGAGAGCAACTATGTCAGTGTGAGGAAGATGGATTATTATTTACTGGCAGCCCTGATTGTCATTTGATTCACCTTTTCGCATGTTCAGCAGTGTACATGCAAAATAAGTCCCCCCCTCAGCCATCTGAGTGTCAGCTGGCAAGGAAGTAAGCCCCAGGGGTCCAGGCTTCAAGGAGGCCCCAGGTGGAGAAGGTCACACCTCAATCAGCCAGTTTGGAGGCAAGCTAAATCCTGCAGGAAAACCCCCCAGCAGGAGGTATCAGCCCTTGCCAGGATCAAGGATACCTTTCAGACATGCTGGCACCTACATTTCATAAGGAATTATGAATGTGATACATATTTGTGTCCCGGTGGCCACAATGTAGGTGCCCATGGTCTTTGTTTGATGGGGAGATACCAGGGAAAGGAGATATCCATATCTCCCCACAGAAACCAAATACCGGTACCATGTTTGGACTCTACTTGTAGCCAGAACCCAGGCAGATCCGTCCATTTCGATAGGTCTGTGCACACGACCATTGTTTTTTACACATAATTTCTGAGTTGCTCGAGAATCGCAAGCGGTTCTATATTCCGCGTTTTGGACACAATTTGCTCTTGTTCCTTGCGGGAATCACGCTCCTTGTGAGAGATTGTGCGGTCTGGACTACAGAAGCGCACGCCATTATAACGACAGATAATACTGGTTGCCTCTGCCTGACCTTTACAATAAGTATTATCAATCGTAATAATGACGTGCGCTTCTCTCACACGGAGCGCGATTCCCGCAAGGGACACGCTTGTAAGAAACAGTCCAAACAGTGACTGTGGCTTCATAGAAAAAATATTCTCCTCTGGAATTCTATCTGGATGCAATACGTTTTTTAATGTCTGGTTGTTTGTGAACCTTGGTGCTTCTTCCATAGTTTCACACTTTTTTTCACGTTTTGTACTGGATCCAGCAGGGTTCAGCAAAGACGCTTCCGTTACTGATAATACAACCGTCTGCATCCGTTATGGACGGATCCAGTCGTATTATCTTTAACATTGCCAAGACGGATCGGTCATGAACTCCATTGAAAGTCAATGGGAGACGGATCTGTTTTCTATTGTGTCGTGGGATCCGTCCCCATTGACTTGCATTGGGGGTCATGACAGATCCGTCTTGCTCTGCCTCCCAGGACGGAAAGCAAACCGCAGTGATCTCCTCCACTGTAGGAGGACGAGGGATTGCTATTGCAATCGCTAGTTCTCATGGAGCAGCATTGTTTCTGGGCAGCAGAGCGTGCTGTCTAAACAGAAATGATGATTGATGCACAAACTACAGGATCACCTGATGAATGAGCGTTTCTCTCGTTCATCGGGTGATCAGCAGCACCTTTGCACGGGCAGATTGTTCCTGGATAAATCCACTTTTAGTTAAAGCCATTTGTTGCATTTATTTCTCCAGAATATTATCTGCAACAGGAAAGGTGTGGAGATTTATGGATCATGGAAAGGAGTTGGAAGCAAACAAGCACCAAGTTCTCCTGTCCCGAGTGGTGAGAGGAGTGATAGAGTCAACTAGCACCAGCATGGGGCTTCATGTTATGGAGGAACTTCATCTCTAAGTATGACCCTGTTCCAACCAAAGCCTAAATTCTTAGTGCATTTTTGGAGATAGTCTTTAATAGTAAAACCACCTAATCGGAGAAGATCTGAGCTTTACAAGAACTGTTGTCCAAAGATGTAGAAACTATTGGGCCCCAAGTACTGAATGTCTACTAGAGACCACTGGGTAACTAGAGCTTCTTCTGCACCTCACAAGCTTCTCCAACGCTATGTACATGAAGGCATCTCTTGATCATCCCTAATGGGGTCATCCAGGATTTTTATGTTGATGGCCTATGTATTCATATCAGCATCATTACTGAGGTTGTAATTATCGACATGACATCATCACTGCAGCACAGAACATGGTGGCAAAGGTTTCCTTTATTGATTTATACAATGAAATTTCCTTGGTAAACCCTTTATGTTGACCCTGGACAACACCTTTGAGGACCTGGAGTCACATAAGAAGATTAGTCTATTAATATCTCGAGATCATGTAAGACAGTCCCCTTGTGGATCTTCACTTTCCTGAACCCTACTGATTATATAACTATGATGCCTACAGATCAAGGGTGGACATACCAAAAACAAAGGACAACTCAAAATTCCATTGCATGAATCACATGAGAAACCAGAAACAATACCAAAAGTGACATAATCAAAGAGTATCATCTACTGGAGGGGATATCATATCTGTAACCAACCCAAGGCATGCCGACAAGGTTTAGTACTGGGTTGTATGGAGCTAGGTCTGCACTCTTGAAGCCCATCTTCTCATAGAGTCGCCTGGCGTCAACCTGTATGGCCGTGGTGGTTAGGATGACCGCATGATGCCCACTCTTCCGTGCAAAGTCAATCACTGTACTGCATAATAATTTGGCGAGCCCTTTGCCTCTGTGGGCACGAGATACAAACATCCTCTTCAGCTCCACGCTCCTCTCATGAGGGGTAATGTATGGGATAGCGGCCACCATGCCCACAGCTTCTCCTTGTAACTCCACCACCCAGAAGCAATAACCTTCCCTCTCTAGATAATGTTTACTAATGTTCTTCAAATCTCCGGCCACACCATGCCTAAGATGATAAAGGAAAAACTCTCTACCGGGGAGCCATAACATGAGCAACAGAATGACCCCAACCAAGATGGAGAACAGGATGGATCCATTACTGACCAGTGGAAGAACGAGTCCCACCAAGAGTATAAGTGAGATGTGAGGTTGCTTTAAGGCATTGTAGAAAGCTGGAGAGATGTGTTCATGACAACCGGATGTGAAGATCTCATGGACCGTACGATGGTCTGATTCCTTGTACAAACGCACTTTGTAAGAGGACATATTGGCTCCCTGAAGAAACAAAAATTAAATGAGGCAAAATGTGTTCAGACACATCCAAAAATTCTATGTTCTTATAGTAATATGCCCAAAATATTATGTTTTTTTATTTTTATTTTTATTATATTTTTAGTACATGATTATGGGGACGGCCATGTTTGCTGAGATTATATTGATAGCATTCAGAGACTTGCTCTTCAGGAGCCGCATGGATCATAGAAATGTTTGGTGACTCATTGACTTCTATGGGGGAGTGTTGTGGGCATACTCTGTGACCTGTGCAGTTGACATTGGGCAGGGAAGAGGAGGAGATAAGTTGTAACTATTACCTGTAGACTTCTATGGGACAGTGTTGTAGGTATGCTCTGTGATCTGTACAGAGGTAATTCTGTAGGGAAGGGGAGTAGATAGGCTATGACATCAGCTATAGTAAATAGTAGACCTTTGTTATCCAGAGGTGATACTTATTATTGTAATCCAACCTGTGATGATAATGAGATGACTGCTGAGAAGTGATTGCTACAGAATAGGGAGTGTCAGCCTATTATAAGACTCAGTGTAAAACTGTAAAATCTCGGGATTTTATTTATAAATAAATCACAATTTCATTGATAAACAGAAAAAGAAATTGCAAAAAAATTCTTAAAAAGTACGGTATATTTAAAGGGGTGTTATGGCATCAGACTATTGACAGCCTATCCTCCGTACCCTGCACTACCACTAGAAATGAGATGATACAGAGGTGCAGATGGACCCGTGCAAACAATGAAAAGGCCTCAACACTTGCACTAACCCTGCAGCACCTACAAGCAGCTGGGGAGCCCGGAGTCGGACACATTCTGAAACCGGAGAACCCCTTTAACATAAAACTAACTTTTTCCATGTGAATAGAATTGGGTTGATACAACTTAACCCCTTCAGGACTGGCGGTCTTTTGATTATATCCAGAACACTGGTCCGGGTGCTGTCGTCAGATCCGATGTAGTAACCGGACCGCAGGCTATTAATTACAACTAGAAGGAGGAACCCGACCATCCCTGGCAGCTCTGTAGATTGGGAAGGACAGGAGGGTAATGCAGGACTGAAGGCATGCACCAAACACCCCGGAGCCTCCAGTGTCAGTGTAGTTGCCCCTCAGCTACTAGACCCACCACCACTATACCTACCCTGGACCTTCTCCTACCTACATCCTAGGGGCCACATACTGTGCACTCAGCCCAGAGACACTCTTACCCCAACTGCAAGATCACAACGAGGTCAGGTCCGCTCAGCCCCCGGGGTACATATGGTGTATACAGTCGTGGCCAAAAGTTTTGAGAATTACATAAATATTGGAAATTGGAAAAGTTGCTGCTTAAGTTTTTATAATAGCAATTTGCATATACTCCAGAATGTTATGAAGAGTGATCAGATGAATTGCATAGTCCTTCTTTGCCATGAAAATTAACTTAATCCCAAAAATACCTTTCCACTGCATTTCATTGCTGTCATTAAAGGACCTGCTGAGATCATTTCAGTAATCGTCTTGTTAACTCAGGTGAGAATGTTGACGAGCACAAGGCTGGAGATCATTATGTCAGGCTGATTGGGTTAAAATGGCAGACTTGACCTGTTAAAAGGATTGTGATGCTTGAAATCATTGTTCTTCCATTGTTAATCATGGTGACCTGCAAAGAAACGCGTGCATCCATCATTGCGTTGCATAAAAATGGCTTCACAGGCAAGGATAATGTGGCTACTAAGATTGCATCTCAATCAACAATTTATAGGATCATCAAGAACTTTAAGGAAAGAGGTTCAATTTTTGTTAAGAAGGCTTCAGGGCGTCCAAGAAAGTCCAGCAAGCGCCAAGATCGTCTCCTAAAGAGGATTCAGCTGCGGGATCGGAGTGCGACCAGTTCAGAGCTTGCTCAGGAATAGCAGCAGGCAGGTGTGAGCGCATCTGCACGCACAGTGAGGCCAAGACTTTTGGAAGATGGCCTGGTGTCAAGAAGGGCAGCAAAGAAGCCACTTCTCTCCAAAAAAAACATCAGGGACAGATTGCTCTTCTGCAGAAAGTATGGTGAATGGACTGCTGAGGTCTGGGGCAAAGTCATATTCTCCGATGAAGCCTCTTTCCGATTGTTTGGGGCATCTGGAAAAAGGCTTGTCCGGAGAAGAAAAGGTGAGCGCTACCATCAGTCCTGTGTCATGCCAACAGTAAAGCATCCTGAGACCATTCATGTGTGGGGTTGCTTCTCATCCAAGGGAGTGGGCTCACTCACAATTTTGCCCAAAAACACAGCCATGAATAAAGAATGGTACCAAAACACCCTCCAACAGCAACTTCTTCCAACAACCCAACAACAGTTTGGTGAAGAACAATGCATTTTCCAGCACGATGGAGCACCGTGCCATAAGGCAAAAGTGATAACTAAGTGGCTCGGGGACCAAAACGTGGACATTTTGGGTCCATGGCCTGGAAACTCCCCAGATCTTAATCCCATTGAGAACTTGTGGTCAATCCTCAAGAGGCAGGTGGACAAACAAAAACCCACTAATTCTGACAAACTCCAAGAAGTGATTATGAAAGAATGGGTTGCTATCAGTCAGGAATTGGCCCAGAAGGTGATTGAGAGCATGCCCAGTCGGATTGCAGAGGTCCTGAAAAAGAAGGGCCAACACTGCAAATACTGACTCTTTGCATCAATGTCATGTAATTGTCGATAAAAGCCTTTGAAACGTATGAAGTGCGTGTAATTATATTTCACTACATCACAGAAACAACTGAAAGAAAGATCTAAAAGCAGTTTAGCAGCAAACTTTGTGAAAACTAATATTTGTGTCATTCTCAAAACTTTTGGCCACGACTGTAGACATGACAGACCTGCTACTGCTGGTGTTCAGCTCTCGTTTGTAGACTCGGGGAGAGGATGACAAATCATACTGCCATGAGTGATATAATCATTAACCAGGAAGGGTCCTGTCCTGTATTAAGTAATAATAAGGTCAAGTCCTATGGCGGCACACTAATGGTTAATGCTGATGGATGCAGGAGAGGCACAGGTCCGACACAGACAGACCGTAGTCCAGGGAGGAGGCCCACAGCCACACATAGAGGCTACTTACCTGCAGGATCGAGCCTCCGGCTGTATTCAGGAGTGGCCCACCCACAGCTTCGACTGTATTCAGGAGTGGCCCACCCGCAGCTTCGACTGTATTCAGGAGTGGCCCAAGAAGGATAAGAAAAGACTTAACTTCAAAGGGGCAATAAAAGCACCGAGATCCACACACCAGCAATCCAAAGGTCCAAACTGAAGCTATAAACTGCACAGCATTGTGGTAGAAGCAACAATAAATAAGGAAGGCTAAATGACCATATTAGAAGCACCTGAGGCAAGGGGTGAGGCCATTACTAGGAACAACACAGACGCCTATTGATCCACATGGAAAACCTGTCAGATCAAACCACGTGTTGCCAGTCTCCCCGACCTCCTGCCACCTGTCACGGGAACGTCCGTGACAGTGCCCCCTCCACAATGTAAGGTTGGGACACATCTGGCTGCACCAATATAGGGCCAGAAGAGAAGCACTCCATCTCAGAAAAGGCTTGTAACGCCGAATCAGACCACACTGAGACATCCGTCCCTTTCTTAGTCATGTCAGTTAAGGATTTCACCACTGTCGAATAGTTCTGAATACATTTTCGGTAATAGTTGGTGAACCCCAAAAACCGCATAAGAGCCTTCAAATTTTCGGGTCGATCCCAGTCCAATACAGCACGGACTTTCTCTAGATCCATTCGAAAACCTGAAGATGACAGCAGGTAGCCCAAGAATTGCACTTCATGTACAGCAAAAACAAACTTCTCTAATTTTGCATACAATTTATTATCTCTTAGGATCTGTAACACCTGTCTAACGTGATCCTGATGAGTCTCCACGTCTGGAGAATAGAGACGATTACTCTTACCGGTAATTGGATTTTCCAAAAGCCTCCACAACGGCACTCCAGGAGGGTGTCCCCGCATCCCCAGGACAGGAAACAACGTAGAAGCTCAGATTTGAAAGGCCCCCTCCCCTTACCTCCTTCAGTTAATGATATAGGAGTTGGTTAGTTAGTTCAAGAACTGTATTGATATAATGATAACATAACATAAGAACTCCCACAATAATTACACAACTTGGGTAGGGAATCCAGTGCCGTTGTGGAGGCTATTGGAAAATCCAATTACCGGTAAGAGTAATCGTCTCTTTTCCCCGGCGCCTCCACAACGGCACTCCAGGAGGATTAATAGAGAAACAAACTCTAGGGTGGGACTACTGCAGATAAGACTTTTCTGCCATACAATAAATCATGATTTTGGAGTACATGTAATTTATAATGTTTACAGAAAGTATTTGGATTCTTCCACGTAGCTGCTCTGCATATTTGCTCTACTGAGGCAGAGGCATTTTCTGCCCATGAAGCCGACACGGCTCTGGTAGAGTGTGCTTTGATCCCTTTAGGTGGGGTCAAGCTTCTCTGCAGGTAACAGAACTCGATGGTGTTCCGGATCCATCTGGATATGGTACTCTTGCTTGCAGCTGATCCCTTATGCTGGCCCTGATACTGAAGGAGGAGATGGTCTGATTTTCTGAATACTCCTGAGACTTCCAGGTAAGTTAGCAGACATCTTCTGACATCCAAATTATGGTATTTTCTCTCTAAGAGGCTGGATTTTCACAAAAGGATGGAAGCGACACCTCCTGTTGGCGATGGAATTTTGAGGCCACCTTGGGTAGGAACATCGGGGTGTGTCTAAGGATAATACGGTCCTCTAACACTGGGAGATAGGGTGCTTTGCAGGAAAAAGCCTGAATCTCGCCTACCCTTCTGGCCGATGTTATTGCCAGTAGAAAGGCGGTTTTTAGGGTCAGGAGCTTAAGCGGGATCTCCTGCAAGGGCTCAAAGGGTGCTTCCTTTAAAACCTCTAATACTAAATTCAGGTCCCAAGGAGGAATGGTAGAATGAATAAATGGCCATTTTCTGAATGCTCCTTTTATGAATCGCTTTATTAATGGTAAGTCTGCTAGCTTTACTTCAAGAAAGCTACTTAATGCTGAGACCTGCACCTTTATGGTGTTAGGTCTGAGACCTTTGTCAAGGCCTGCCTGCAAAAAATACAGTATGAGTGGAATATTAGCTTCTTCACTGTGGTACAGTCTGTCTCCTGCAAACTCCAGAAATGTTTTCCATGTTCTTCTGTAGATCCGTGAGGTAGAGTCCTTTTTACTACAAAAGTAGAGTGGATATTACGGACTCCGATAGGCCTCTTTGTTGTAAGTGGACCTGTTCACTTTCCACACTGTTAAATGAAGTCTTGCTACATCTGGATGGAGCACTGGACCCTGGCGTAGTAGTCCCGGATACGATGGGAGAGACCAGAATTGACCTGCCGATAGATTGTAGAGGAGGGGAAACCAGGACCTTTTTGGCCAAAATGGAGCAATCAGTATAAATTGTGCCTCTTCTTCTATTATATTTACTAGCACCTTCGGAATTATACTGTAAGGGGGAAAGGCATACAGGAGGTCTTTCGGTCATGGACAGGACAGAGCGTCCACCATTAGTGGGTGATCCCTGCTGGAGAGGGAACCGAATAACTCGAGTTGTTTGTTCTTTTGATTTGCAAAGAGATCCACTTTTGGTAACCCCCATCTGAGAGATATTTGCCTGAACATGTTGGGATCTAATGACCATTCTCCCACTCTTAGAACCTCTCTGCTGAGATAATCCGCTATTCTGTTTTCTTTTCCTCGCCTTTCAGATGGACCGCTACCAGGGACTTTATATTCCTCTCTGCCCAACTGAAAATTTTCCATGACAACTGTTGTAATTCTTTGCTTCTGGTACCCCCCTGTCGGTTTAAGTAGGCTACTGTGGTAGCGTTGTCGGACAGTATCTTTACGTGATGGGATTTTACATATGGAAGAAGATACGTAATAACTTCCAGCACTGCCGACAGCTCCCTTATATTTGAAGAGGCTGCTGACATCTCTGGGCTCCAGGTGCCCTGAACTACCTGATTTCCTGTATGGCCTCCCCAGCCTCGGCTGCTGGCATCTGTTGTTATGATGATCTGATCCGCCGGTTGCCAGAAAACTCCTCTTTGGAGATTTTTCTTTATCTTCCACCAGAAGAGAGACATCTTCACTCTTAATGGAACTTCTATTCTTTTGTTTAAGGAGCTTTGATCTCCGTCCCAGGATTCCAGGAGAAATTTTTGTAATGTCCTTGTATGATGCTGGGCCCATCGCACTGCGGGGATGGTGGATGTTAGACGTCCTAACAGTCTCATGATGTCCCTTATGGCCACTCTTTTGGCTTCGAAGAATTGGGAGATCTTTTGACTTATGATCATTTGTTTTTCTGGAGGTAAAAAGGACATGAGGTTGTGTGAATCTAGCAAGATTCCTAGAAATGTTTTCTGCTGACTGGGAACCAGGTCTGATTTCTGGGTATTTATTAGCCAGCCTAACTCGGTCAGCTTTTCCTGCACCGCCTGCAGATGCCCCTGGAGGTCCTGAAGAGATGAACCTGCTATTAAGAGGTCGTCTAAATATGGGTCCACTATTATACCTTGAAGGTGTAGATATCCCGACACCTCGGCCATAATCTTGGAAAATATTCTTGGGGCTGATGATATCCCGAAGTTAAGTGCCTGAAATTTAAAGTGGTACTCCTGACCTCCTAGGAGTATTGCTATTCTGAGATATCTTTGGTATGCTCTGTGTATGGGAACATGGCAATATGCGTCCGAAAGGTCTAAAGTTACCATGTAACAGTTGTGAGATAGGAGATTCACTGTGGATCTGATCGATTCCATTTTGAATCTTTTGTAGGTCATGTATTTGTTTAGCTTTTTTAAATTGCTTATTAGTCTGAAGGACTTGTTTGGTTTTTGAATAAGGAATATGGGAGAGTAAAATCCCCGCCTTTCCTGATCTTGCGGAACTGGAACAATTACGCCCTTCTTTAGGAGAGATGATATCTCCATCTCTAAGGCCTGCTGTTTTTCTGATCTTTTTAACGGCTTGTTGATAGTGAAGTGCTCAGGAGGAGGCATATCGAACTCTAGTTTGTACCCCATGTATATGGTGTTTATAACCCAAGGGGCGGAAGAAGTCTTTTCCCAGGCCTTGGAGAACATCTTTAACCTGCCACCTACTTGAGGCCTGGCGTCATTGTCCGGGTTTAGAAGTGGATTCGGGGTTGAATACAAACCCCCTCCCTCTTCCACTGGAGGATTGCCATCTTCTGGTACTGTCCTTTCTCTTCTGGTCTGGTATATTTCTCCTTTGATTCCGAAAGGACCGACACTGCTGATAAAACTTTGATTCTGAAGGAAATCCCTTCTTTTTGTCTGATTCTTTTTCTAAAATGTCCTCAAGGACTGACCCGAACAGTTTATCTCCCTCACACTGAATAGAGCATAGCCGACTCTTTGAACTGGCGTCACCGGACCAAGATCTAAGCCATATAGCTCTTCTTGTAGAATTGGAGAGGGCTGAGGATCTAGCAGAGAGTTTCACCAGGTATGCGGATGCATCTGACAGGAAATTACAGGCATGTTTTAAGGTAGGTATTGAGGCCAGGATCTCTTCCCTTGAAGTCCCTGCCGCCAGGTGTTCTTCAAGCTGTGTTAGCCATACTGACAGGGATCTTGACGTGCAGGTAGCAGCTATACTGGGCCTAAGCATGGCTGTGTTTATCTCCCATGCACGTTTTAACAGACCCTCGCATTTCTTATCCATAGGATCTTTTAAAAGGCCCATGTCTTCGAAGGGAAGATAAGTTTTCTTAGATATCCTGGCGACAGGCGCATCAATCTTAGGCGTCTTGTCCCACAGAACCGAATCCTCCTCAGTAAATGGATATTTCCTTTTAAAGGAGGCAGGGATTAAATTATTTTTCTCTGGATCTTTCCATTCCTTTTTAATCAACGTTTTAATGTTACTATGAACAGGAAAGACCTTCCTCTTCTTTTCTCCCAGACCCTGGAACATTCTGTCCTACACGGACTGAGGCTCCTTAGTCTCTTCTATTTTCATTGTAGCCCTAATGGTCCTTAACAGCCTTTCTGTATCTTCTGGGCTACAAAGGGGTCTCCCCGATTCCTCATCGGAGGATTCAGTTTCCTCAAGGGATAATACTTCTCCCTCCTGAGAGTCAGGCTCCGGCTGATGTTCCGACAACTGAGATCTTTGAGAGGTAGAGGGCTGAGGAGAACACGGAGGGAGCCTTGTATCAATTGCTGATTTAACCTCTTCCTTAATCATGTCTCGGATTGATTCAAGGAAAGAGGGCGATTCCTCCGAAACTATTTTGTCCGTACATTTTGGACGTAGTGACTTCTTTGATTTAGAGGGCAGGGATTTTCTACATATTGCACATCTTTTCTTGGATAATGACTCCTCAGATCTTCTGGTGCTGGTGTCCTTGCCCTGTAAGATAATATTTGAATCTTTTCAGGGCTCTGTAATAGGGTTACACTATTAACACCAGCACCACACCAGTGAGGGAAATAGTAATGTGCTTCCCCCCTAGCAGGGTCAATATCAGACAGGAAGGAGGCTTACCGGGCTCTGGGCGGCAGGATCCACAGGCTTACGGGACTCGGGAGCTTCCACAGGAGCCAACATGTCACCGGTCAGCGATGCAGGATGCCGAACTCCGCGCTCCCAGCCCTATATCCGCCAGTCCTCTGACGTCACCCGCCACCGGAAGTGACGCAGAGAACTGGCAACTTAACTTCCGGCCTGTGCGTATGCGCGCGATCCCTCGTTCTCGCAATGAGCCAGGGAACGGAAGCCCGGGGCTGCCTTCACCGAAGGACTTATGCCGAAGGAACGGGGACAGGACCTGTCAACTCCCGACCTCTGCACGGCCATCCTGGATGGGGCAAGTTATCCAGGCCGTGCGTCGATGAACCCCTGACATAGCAGAAGTGGCTTCCACGCGATCCCGACGACAGGAAACAACAAACTGAAGCAGGTAAGGGGAGGGGGCCTTTTAAGTCTGAGCTTCTACATTGTTTCCTGTCCTGGGGAGGCGTGGACACCCTCCTGGAGCGCCGTTGTGGAGGCGCCGGGGAAAAAATTTGTATGTCATCCAGATACACAACTACAAACCTCCCCACCAGGTGCTGAAAGGTGTCATTAACAAAATGCTGGAAAACCGCTGGGGCATTGGTCAACCCAAAAGGCATGACCAGATTCTCAAAGTGACCCTCTGGGGTATTAAAAGCCGTCTTCCATTCATCCCCTTCCTTGATCCTGACCAGATTATATGCCCCCCTTAGGTCCAACTTGGAGAACACCTTGGCATCAACAATCTGGTTAAACAAATCAGGAATCAAAGGAAGAGGGTAAGGATCACGGACAGTAATCAGATTGAGTTCACGGAAATCCAGACATGGCTAAAGACCAAAAAAGCACCCTGCTGCCACTGGAGATTTAGAAGGTCTTATGTGTCCTTTAGCCAAACTCTCGGTAATATACTCTCTCATGGCCGTTCTTTCCGGTCCAGAAAGGTTATACAACCTAGATTTTGGCAGCTTAGCTCCAGGAAAAAGGTTGATAGGACAATCATATTCCCGATGCGGAGGTAAATCCTGGCATCCACTCTCAGAAAATACATCGGCAAAATCAGATATAAAAGGGTCATGTTTTAGTGGTTAAAACAGAAAAAGATTCAGACAATTGTCAACGCAATAATAACCCCAATCCAGAATCTGTCTAGCTTGCCAATCAGTGGTTGGATTGTGCTTGCTTAACCACGGTAAACCCAGAACCACTGGAGCAGGGAGACCCTCCAACACAAAACACGAGATGAATTCTTGATGAAAGTCACCCACTATTAGGCTACTTTCACACTAGCGTTCAGAGAGGATCCGTCTGGTGTCTGCACAGACGGATCCTCTCCTATAATGCAGACGTTTGGATCAGTTCAGAACGGATCCGTCTGCATTATAGTTTAGAAAAAATTCTAAGTGTGAAAGTTGTTCTGACGGATCCGTCCAGACTTTACATTGAAAGTCATTGGGGGACGGATCCGTTAGAAAATTTAGCCATATTGTGTCAACTTCAAACGGATCCGTCCCCATTAACTTACATTGTAAGTCTGGACGGATCCGTTTGCCTCCGCACGGCCAGGCGGACACCTGAACGCTGCAAGCTGCGTTCAGGTGTCCGCCTGCTGAGCGGAGCGGAGGCTGAACGCTGCCAGACTGATGCATTCTGAGCGGATCCGCATCCACTCAGAATGCATTGGTAGCTGGACGGATGCGTTCGGGGCCGCTTGTGAGCCATGATGTATCGTCCTCCTCTGATATTTTGGGTGAAGCTACTCCTGGGTTTATGTCTGGGGACGGACCCATGCAATTCGGGGGAGCTACTCGTGGATCTGCTTTTAAGCATACTGGTAATAGGAAGGTAGTGTGTTTTTTCTGCAGACAAAAGGGACATTTTATCAGAGTATGTCCATGCATTCAACGGCAAAAAGAAAAAAGAGGGACTTTTAATTCCCATCTGACTCTTGGAGGGATGAGAGGAGAGTCAGAAAATGTGCATTTGACTGCTGAGGTGGCGCTAGAGTAAAAAACTGTGGGGATTGAGGTGTTTATCAACAGCGGGGCCGGGGTGAATCTGATTGATGCTAGGTTTGTTTGTATACACGGGTTGTCACCGAGTACATTAGAGAAGAACATTTCCATTTTTGCTATTGATTCTGCACCTCTAACTCAGAAGTGTTTATCTCAGATGGTGCATGATATCAGATTAAGGCTACTTTCACACTAGCGTCGGGGCTCCGCTTGTGAGCTCCGTTCGGGTGTCCGCCTGCTGAGCAGAGGCTGAACGCTGCCAGACTGATGCATTCTGAGCGGATCCGCATCCACTCAGAATGCATTGGTAGCTGGATGGATGCGTTCGGGGCCGCTTGTGAGACCCTTCAAATGGAGTCTGATATGTTGGAGAAGCGAGTTCCAGAGTGTGGGGGAAGCGCGGGAGAAATCTTGGAGCAGATTATGAGAAGAGGTGATAAGAGGAGAGGAGAGAAGAAGGTCTTGTGAGGATCGGAGTTGACACAAGACACACTTCTGTGTAGTTCAAAGTCACTCTGAGTTTTTATTGATCTCGTGAGACATGTACACTCACCTAAAGAATTATTAGTGCCCCCATACTAATACGGTGTTGGACCCCCTTTTGCCTTCAGAACTGCCTTAATTCTACGTGGCATTGATTCCACAAGGTGCTGATGGCATTCTTTAGAAATGTCGGCCCATATTGATAGGAGAGCATCTTGCAGTTGATGGAGATTTGAGGGATGCACATCCAGGGCACGAAGCTCCCGTTCCACCACATCCCAAAGACGCTCTATTGGGTTGAGATCTGGTGACTGTGGGGCCATTTTAGTACAGTGAACTCATTGTCATGTTCAAGAAACCAATGTGAAATGATTGGAGCTTTGTGACATGGTGCATTATCCTGCTGGAAGTAGCCATCAGAGGATGGATACATGTTCTCATTCTGTTTACGCCAAATTCGGACTCTACCATTTGAATGTCTCAACAGAAATCGAGACTCATCAGACCAGGCAACATTTTTCCGGTCTTCAACAGTCCAATTTTGGGGAGCTCGTGCAAATTGTAGCCTCTTTTTCCTATTTGTAGTGGAGATGAGTGGTACCCGGTGGGGTCTTCTGCTGTTGTAGCCCATCCGCCTCAAGGTTGTGCGTGTTGTGGCTTCACAAATACTTTGCTGCAGACCTCGGTTGTAACGAGGGGTTATTTCAGTCAACGTTGCTCTTCTATCAGCTTGAATCAGTCGGCCCATTCTCCTCTGACCTCTAGCATCCACAAGGCATTTTCGCCCACAGGACTGCCGCATACTGGATGTTTTTCCCTTTTCACACCATTCTTTGTAAACCCTAGAAATGGTTGTGCGTGAAAATCCCAGTAACTGAGCAGATTGTGAAATACTCAGACCGGCCCGTCTGGCACCAACAACCATGCCACGCTCAAAATTGCTTAAATCACCTTTCTTTCCCATTCTGACATTCAGTTTGGAGTTCAGGAGATTGTCTTGACCAGGAGCACCCCCCTAAATGCATTGAAGCAACTGCCATGTGATTGGTTGACTAGAGAATTGCATCAATGAGAAATAGAACAGGTGTTCCTAATAATTCTTTAGGTGAGTGAATAGTCCTAATCTAATGACATGATGTTTAAGTTAACCAGTAACACACGTTTTTAGCCAGCTACACATTTCAGTTATCTTATCTTTTACCAGAGTCCAAGGCTATATGTGAGCAAAACCACTTAGCTCTTATGAAATAGTTTTCCAAGAACTCTTTACCCTCTATGTGTTACGTGATGATGTATTAATGTATAGATAGTGATGAAATATAAGCTTATATAAGAAATAGGCTTTGGACTGAAATAGAACCTATCAGGGTGTATCGGGAAAGTACTCAGAGATGTAGGGAGGGGACAGGTTATGGACGCCTTGTATGTATTTGTTAGTACTTTGAAGTGAATTCGCTGGGCAATGGGGAGCCAGTGAAGGGATTGGCAGAGGGGAGAGGCAGAGGAGTAATAGGGTGAGAGGTGGATTAGTCAGGCAGCAGAGTTGAGGATAGATTGGAGGGGTGCGAGAGTGCTAGATGGAAGGCCACAGAGGAGAACGTTGCAGTAGTCTAGGCGGGAGATGATGAGGGCAGGTACAAGCATTTTCGCAGACTCCTGGTTGAGCAAAGCGCGGATGCGGTAGATTGTTTTGAGTTGGAGGTGGCAGGTGGTGGAAAGGGCTTGGATGTGCGGTCGGAAGGAGAGGGCAGAATCCAAGGTCACTCCAAGGCAGCGGACTTGGTTGACCAGGGAGAGTGTGCAGCTATTGATGGTGATAGATACAGTCAGGTCCATAAATATTGGGACATCAACACAATTCTAACATTTTTGGCTCTATACACCACCACAATAGAGATGTCGCGAACATAAAATTTTCCGTTCGCGAACGGCGAACGAGAATTTTCGGAAATGTTCGCGAACGGGCGAACCGCCATAGACTTCAATAGGCAGGTGAATTTTAAAACCCACAGGGACTCTTTCTGGCCACAATAGTGATGGAAAAGTTTTTTCAAGGGGACTAACACCTGGACTGTGGCATGCCGGAGGGGGATCCATGGCAAAACTCCCATGGAAAATTACGTAGTTGACGCAGATTCGGGTTTTAATCCATAAAGGGCATAAATACCTAGCTCCGCAGAGGCTGTCCTCTTTTTTTTTATTAAAAAAATCTGTTCTTACCAGTTTAATCTCTGTTATGTCCCCTATCAGGGGCCGGTGTGTGGAATAGATTTTAGGAACCGGGAGATGGAAAAAGATGCTTGGTTGGTCCTCTTACTTCCAATTTGGGGCACTGCGCGTGCGCCGTGCAATGTACTGTGCCACCAGATATGAGTGGTATGTTAAGTAGTAATATTCCTATCAGTTTAATCCCTGTTACGTCCCCTATCAGGGGACGTGTATGGAATAGATTTTAGACAACCGCAAAGAGTTGTCAATAGTTGACACACTCATGACATAAATTTTATCCCTCTATGCGTCAATCTTGGTGTAGTGATGACTGTGCTCGTGCGCACGTTTGGGAGATTGCAGGGGATGGCGGTTTTTGAAAGCCTATGGTCGTGCTGAGGTAGTTCAGTGACAGTTAAGTGACCCAGAAAACAATGATTCTGCAGTGTGGGCCCATTGTTGGCCTAGTAGGCTTTAATGATCACCTTAGATGATCACAAAGAAAATTAATGTTTTTTCTATGCAAAATTATCCAGCCGATCGCTTTTGGTCTGTTCACAATGAAGCAACGACCTTATCATCTGGGGTGTGCCAAAATTGCCATTGCCAACACACTCATAGAGGTGGTCGCTTCATTGTGATACGCAAGCCCCTTCACCACAACAAGGTAACGATCACGAAGGGGAATTGACACATGTATGTGCCTTTTTGTTTTGTTTTGTTTTTGCAGCCACAGTGCAGCACCAGAGGCCAGAAAAATTAGGCATGTACACATGCCTGAAAAATTAGGTATTGTTGGTATCAAAATTGATGTTTTCCAGGCAGAAAGTGCCCTAAAACATTGCGGCTTGAACCCTAGTTGGTGGCGGAGAAGTCATGCAAGTCATCCGGTATGCAGAGATTAAATGCAGCAGCGTGTGGACCATTTTTAGCCCAAGACCTGTGATTTGGTCTTTCCTGGCGTACTTACCTCCTGCTGAATTCCTGACGATCCTCTGCCTGCTCCTTGTGTACTTTGCTGCTCTCCTGGTATTTGACCCCGGCCTCCTCCTGACGATCCTCTGCTGACTCCTTTGGTACTTCACGTCTCTCCTGGTATTTATGACCCCGGCTTCTCCTGACAATTCTCTGCTTGCTCCATTTGTACTTTGTAGCTTTCCTGGTATTGACTCGGTCCGTTCACGTCCTGTTGTTTGTCTGTCTGTCATCCCTGCACTTATTCCAAGTTAGGGATTGCCGTCCAGTTGTCCCCTGTCATTAGGACTCGCGAGGCAAGTAGGCAGGGCCAGGGGTAAGGGTGGAGCGCAGTGGTCACTTCCCTCCCCCTGTGTGTGTGTGTATGCGACCGTTACAGATTAACAGGCCCAATAACCACTGTATTATGAATCCTCTGGTGACCCTGACTGACCATGTCTCTAATCTGACGCAGAGGTTGCAGGAGTTAGGGGAAAAACTCAGTTCTTTTGAGTTAGGGCAAGGTTCTTCCACTCCTCAGGCTTCTAGTCCGCATTTTGAGCTCCAGATTAAGCTCCCAGAACCCTTTTCTGGAGACCGGAAGAAGTTTCTCTCTATTAAGGAGAGTTGCAAACTTTACTTCCGTTTGCGCCCCGTGTCCTCTGGCCCAGAGAGTCAACGCGTGGGCATTATCATTTCCCGATTACAGGGTGATCCCCAGGACTGGGCGTTCTCTTTACCTGCTGGCGCCAGTTGTTTATATTCTGTGGAGGGGTTCTTTCAGGCCCTGGGTACCCTCTATGATGAACCAGACAGGGCTCTAGTAGCCGAGACGGCTCTAAAGGCTCTGGTTCAGGGCAATTTACCAGCGGAGGATTATTGCACCCAATTCAGAAGGTGGTGTGTCCCCTCAGGATGGAACGAACCAGCCCTGAAGAGTCAGTTCTGGTCAGGTCTGTCTGATAAATTAAAGGATCTTCTGGTCAGTTATCAACTTCCAGAGACCTTAGAGGAGATGATGACCCTTGTTGTCCGACTTGACCGACAGGTTAGAGAGAGACGACAAGGAACCCATGCAGGTTGGCATGACCCGAGGGAATCTTCGCCACAGACGTGGAGAATGCTTTTACTGTGGAGATCCTGACCATTGGATCAACCAGTGTCCTAAGAAGGTCATTTCTGTCAAGTCTCCTAAGGCAAGGCAACCTAAAGACCAGGTACACCCTGAATTTTCTAAATGTAAGCTTTTGGTACCCATTACGATTTCTCTGGGAGTAGATAAATGGGCAGGTAAGGCCTTTATTGATTCTGGCTCAGCGGCTAGCTTCATTGACTCTGAGTATGCTGTTAGATTGGGTATTCCTATGTTTTCCTTACCAACTCCTATCCATGTCATGGCTATTGATGCTACTCCTCTTATTGGTGGTACAGTGAGCTTATGTACCTCGGAGATTTCTCTAACCGTGGGTGTGTGCCACTCAGAGAGATGTTCGCTTCTAGTCCTGGAGAACCTACCTGCTGAGGTGGTACTAGGGTTGCCTTGGCTCCGACTACATAACCCCACTATAGATTGGTCCAATGGGGAGTTGGTGAGATGGGGGCCTAAGTGTGACTCGTGCTTGTCCGTGGTACAGGCTGGGGTCTCAGTAAAGTCTGATACTTTACTTTCTGTTGTTAGAAAATATTCTGATGTATTCTCATCACCAACCCCGGAGGTTCTACCCCCCCATAGACCTTATGATTGTACCATAGAGCTAGTAGAGGGGGCCAAGTTTCCTAAGGGACGAATTTATAATCTTTCTATGCCCGAACGCAAGGCCATGGAAGATTATATTAAGGAGAGCCTTGGTAAAGGGCATATTAGACCTTCTGTCTCTCCTATGGGGGCGGGGTTTTTCTTCATTAAGAAAAAAGATGGTGGTCTTAGGCCATGTATCGATTACCGAAGATTAAATAAAATCACTGTCCAGAATAGATACTACCTCCCATTGATTCCGGATTTATTTAACCAGGTTCTGGGGGCAACCTGGTTTTCCAAAATTGACCTGAAAGGGGCATACAATCTAATCCGAATCAAGGAGGGAGACGAATGGAAGACGGCGTTCAATACTCCGGTAGGACACTTTGAATATCAGGTGATGCCTTTTGGACTCAGCAATGCCCCAGCTGTGTTCCAAAACTTCATGAATGACATTCTTAGGGAGTTCTTAGGTAAATTTGTTATTGTCTATCTTGACGACATTTTGATATTCTCTCCTGACTTCGAATCCCATGTGTCTCATGTTAAACAAGTATTAGAGGTGTTGAGGGAGAATCAGCTATCCGCTAAACAAGAGAAATGTGTCTTTGGTGTACAGGAGATTCTGTTTCTAGGACATGTTCTGACTCCTCACGCCTTCAAGATGGATCCTGGTAAGGTACTAGCAATTAAGGAATGGGTAAGACCTTCAGCCTTAAAGGCCTTACAACGGTTCTTAGGTTTCGCCAATTACTATCGTAAATTTATTATGAATTTTTTCGTAATTGCTAAATCGTTGACCGACCTTACTAAGAAAGGGGCGGATTCGGAGAATTGGTCTACTGAGGCCATTTCTTCATTTGAAAAATTAAAAAAGGCATTCAGTAGCGCTCCCAATCTGATCCAGCCTGATCAGGAGAAACCTTTTATTGTGGAGGTGGATGCGTCCGAGGACGGCGCAGGAGCAGTCCTTTCACAAGGTCCTGCTAGCCTCACTAATCTGAGACCATGTGCCTTCTTCTCCAGGAAATTTTCTCCCACGGAGAGAAACTACGACATAGGGAATAGGGAACTGCTGGCCATTAAATGGGCATTTGAGGAGTGGAGGCATTTTTTGGAGGGGGCAAGGCATTGTGTAACTGTTGTCACTGACCATAAAAACCTTATGTTTCTCGAGTCTGCTAAGAGGTTGAATCCCCGTCAAGCCAGATGGGCTCTGTTTTTTACTCATTTTGATTTTTCCATCACGTTCAGGCCGGGAAGTAAAAATGTGAAGGCGGACGCATTATCTCGGAGCTTCCAGGCTTTTCAACCTACTGAGGTACCACCTGAATCCATCCTACCAGCAAAAATCTTCTTAGCAGCTCTTACCCAGGATATCTCGGCTCGCATTAGGTCTGAACAACATCTGGCACCGGTATCCACCCCAACAGATAAGTTGTTTGTTCCCGTACAATTTCGTCTCCAGCTGTTGGGTGAGTGTCACGATTCTGCCTTTTGTGGACATCCGGGTGTTGAGGGCACCAAGGATCTGGTTTCTAGATCTTATTGGTGGCCCACTCTAACTAGGGATGTCAAGTCCTACGTGTCAGCCTGTGAGGTTTGTGCCAGGTCCAAGACACCTAGGACTCGCCCTGCTGGTAACCTACGACCCCTACCCATTCCCAGTAGACCCTGGTCCCATATCTGTCACTACCAGAGCTTTGGGACGTTCTCACAGCTCTGTTTCTCCACCCCTGTGATGATGTCACTACTAGAGCTGGGAGGAGTTCTCACTGCTCTGTTTACTTTTGGTTTCCTTCCTCCCAGCTGTTCCTCATGCGTTTGATTTCCCTCTCTTTATATCACCCCTCCTCCTATTGTAGGGCGTGGATTATAGTTCTCATTTCAGTTGTAGCTCTTGCTTTAGTATCTTCACTTGTAGCTATCAGTTCACTGGACCTGTGTTCTGCTGCAGCAAGCACTCCGGATATTGCCAGCTGTCCTTGGATCAGTCTTCTCTGTGGCTGCAACACCTTCAGCTAAGTGTACAGACATTGTTGTGTACCTGATTATTTTCTGACTGGATCTGAGGTGGCCACGGTTCCCTCCATATACTGAGTAGGGCACCGGTGGCCGTGCCCCTTCCACTATTGTAGGGGTTACAGTGGTCATCAGTCTTAGGCACGTGGGCATGCCTCGTTCCGCCATTTGGATCCGGGCATGTGCTTTAGCAGCATAGGGAGAGCTTTGAGGGTCTGACAGGGGTCACCCTTTATCCTCCCTAGTTTGGGTCCGGTCAGTAGCTCTTTTACTGTGTATACTATTGTTGCTCACATACAGCCGTGACATTATAATCCACCAAAACCGTCCTTTTTTGACATGGATCCGCTTTCTGGCCTGGTTGACCGCATGCAGGGTCTTTCTTTGGAAGTAGCGGATCTCCATCAATCTATGACTCAGCTTCAAGCATTGGGCTCTGCTCCGGCTCATGGAGTCTGTTGCGAGCCAAAGGTCTCACTTCCGGAAACGTTCTCCGGGGGCAGTGAGAATTTTGTTCGCTTCAGAGAGGCATGCAAACTCCATTTTTGCTTGTGTCCCCATTCCTCTGGTAATCAGGAGCAGAGGGTGAGGATTGTCATCTCCCTGCTCAGGGGTAATGCTCAGACTTGGGCTTTTTCGCTGCCATCAGGGGATCCCTCCCTTCGATCCGTGGAAGGATTTTTTGTGGCCCTGGGGCAGATTTATGATGACCCGGATCGTGTTGCTCTGGCCGAATCTAACTTACGTGTTTTATGCCAGAACAAACTGTCTGCGGAGCTTTATTGTTCTGAATTTCGGAGATGGGCAGCTGATTCGGGTTGGAATGATGCTGCACTCCGGAGTCAGTTCTGTCATGGTCTCTCAGAGAGATTTAAAGATGCGTTTGCTTTCCATGAGAGACCAACGTCCTTAGAGTCTGCCAGGTCATTGGCGGTACGCCTTGACAGGCGTCTAAGAGAAAGAAACGAGACCTCTCTGTCCAGCCATTGTCAGTCTAGGGGCAGTGGTGCGGACTCATTCAGTGTGCAGGGGCCTCATCCTGTCTCGCTCCCCTCTGAGGAGGAGCCCATGCAGCTAGGTCGACTTGCCCCTGATAAAAGAGGATTTAGTCCTCAGAGTATGGTGTGTTTTTGTTGTGGGGGCATAGGTCATTTGGCAAATGTTTGTCCGTCTAGGAGATTCTTGAACTGTACTAAGAGCGATAATAAGAGAAAAACCTCAAAAGGTAAATCATCAAATTCTGCTTCATCTGCTACTTTGGGCAAAGTTGATGTAGGAATTGATGCTTTTCCTCTGACCTGCAGTTCCCGTTTTCTCCTGTCTGCCAGGGTGGCGCTAGAGAGCAAAGTCATTTCTTGTGAGATTTTTGTCGATAGTGGAGCGGCCGTCAATCTTATTTACACTCAATTTGTAGCCATGCATGGTTTTCAGGTTTGCACATTAGAAAAGGATATACCTGTTTTTGCTATTGACTCTGCTCCACTCTCACAGAGATCTCTGAAGGGCATTGTTCACAATATCCGGCTAGCTGTAGGTGACACTCATGTGGAGGATATATCTTGTTTTGTCCTTAACGGATTGCCTTCTCCTCTAGTTTTGGGGTTACCCTGGCTCACTAGACATAACCCCACTATTGATTGGCAAGGAAGGCAAATAAATGAGTGGAGTGACTTTTGTAGAGAGAATTGTCTCACAGCGACTTTTGCAGAGGTGTCTACTAAAACTGTGCCATCATTTCTCTCTGATTTCTCGGACGTGTTTTCCGAGAGCGGTGTTCAGGAGCTACCTCCTCACCGGGAGTTTGACTGTCCCATTAACCTCATTCCCGGCGCCAAGCTGCCAAAAGCACGCCTCTACAATCTCTCACAACCGGAAAGAATCGCAATGCGAACTTATATCTCTGAGAGTCTCGAGAAGGGGCATATTCGTCCCTCAAAGTCACCTGTGGCCGCGGGTTTTTTTTTTGTTAAAAAAAAAGATGGCTCTCTGAGACCTTGCCTAGATTTTAGGGAGCTGAACCGTATCACGATTCGCGATCCCTATCCCCTTCCTCTGATCCCGGACCTCTTCAACCAAATTGTTGGGGCCAAGGTGTTTTCCAAATTGGATTTGAGAGGCGCGTACAACCTGGTCAGGGTCAGAGAGGGGGATGAATGGAAAACGGCCTTTAATACCCCTAACGGGCATTTCGAGAATCTCGTTATGCCTTTCGGCCTGATGAATGCTCCGGCCGTCTTTCAGCATTTTGTTAATAGTATTTTCTACCATTTAATGGGGAAATTTGTATTGGTGTATCTTGATGATATTTTGATTTTTTCCCCTGATGTTCAGACCCATCAGGATCATCTTTTTCAGGTTCTGCAGATTCTGCGGGAAAATAAATTGTACGCCAAGCTGGAGAAATGTCTTTTTATGGTATCGGAGATTCAATTTCTGGGTTTTCTCCTCTCTGCTTCTGGTTTTCGCATGGATCCGGAGAAGGTCCGTGCTGTACTTGAGTGGGAGCTTCCTGAGAATCAGAAGGCATTGATGCGCTTTCTGGGTTTTGCGAACTATTACAGAAAGTTCATTTTGAATTATTCCTCTGTTGTCAAACCCCTTACTGACATGACAAAAAAGGGGGCGGATTTTTCCTCTTGGTCGGAGGAGGCGCTTGCAGCCTTTTCTAAGATTAAAGAGAGTTTTGCGTCTGCTCCCGTCTTGGTGCATCCCGATGTTTCCTTACCTTTTATTGTTGAGGTGGATGCTTCCGAGGTGGGTGTGGGTGCGGTTTTGTCCCAGGGCCCTTCTCCTGCCAAATGGCGACCCTGTGCCTTTTTCTCTAAAAAACTCTCCTCGGCAGAGAGAAACTATGATGTGGGAGATAGGGAGTTGTTGGCCATCAAGTTGGCTTTCGAGGAATGGCGCCGTTGGTTGGAGGGGGCCAGGCACCCTATCACCGTTTTTACCGACCATAAGAATCTGGCATACTTGGAGTCGGCCAGGCGTATGAATCCGAGACAGGCCAGATGGTCTCTGTTCTTCTCCAGATTCAATTTTGTTGTTACATTCCGACCTGGGATAAAAAATGTGAAGGCTGATGCTCTCTCTCGCTGTTTTCCGGGAGGAGGAAACTCCGAGGACCCGGGTCCCATTTTGGCGGAGGGGGTAGTTGTTTCTGCTCTATATTCCGATTTGGAGGCCGAGGTCCAGGCTGCCCAGACTGAGGCACCTGCCAGTTGTCCATCTGGGAAGTTGTTCGTCCCTCCTGAGCTACGTCACAAACTCTTTAAGGAGCATCATGATACGGTTCTTGCTGGTCACCCCGGGAGTAGAGCCACGGTAGATCTCATTGCTCGGAGATTTTGGTGGCCGGCTCTTCGTAAGTCGGTGGAGGGTTTTGTGGCTGCTTGTGAGACGTGCGCTCGCGCTAAGGTCCCTCGTTCACGGCCTTCAGGTTCCCTTCTCCCGTTACCCATACCTTCCCGTCCTTGGACACACCTGTCCATGGACTTTATCACGGATCTTCCTCGTTCCTCGGGGAAGTCGGTGATCCTGGTGGTGGTGGACCGTTTTAGCAAGATGGCTCATTTCGTACCTTTCCCTGGTTTACCCAATGCTAAAACGTTGGCGCAAGCTTTTGTCGACCATATTGTTAAATTGCACGGCATTCCCTCTGATATTGTTTCCGATAGAGGCACGCAGTTTGTGTCCAGGTTCTGGAAGGCTTTCTGTTCTCGCCTGGGGGTTCGGCTGTCCTTCTCTTCTGCTTTTCACCCGCAGTCGAATGGTCAGACTGAGCGCCTCAATCAGAATCTGGAGACATATTTGCGCTGTTTTGTGGCAGAGAACCAGGAGGATTGGTGTTCATTTCTCCCTCTTGCTGAGTTTGCTCTGAACAACCGTCGTCAGGAATCTTCTGATAAGTCGCCATTCTTTGGTGCATATGGGTTCCATCCGCAGTTTGGGACATTCTCGGGAGGGGCTCTTTCTGGTTTACCTGAGGAGGAGAGATTTTCCTCGTCTTTGTCTACCATTTGGCAAAATATTCAGAGTAATCTTAAAAAGATGAGTGATAGGTATAGGCGTGTGGCTGATAAGAGACGTGTGCCTGGTCCGGACCTGAATGTGGGTGATCTGGTGTGGTTGTCTACAAGAAATATTAAACTGAAGGTTCCCTCCTGGAAATTGGGTCCCAAGTTTATTGGGCCTTATAAAATCTTGTCAGTCATCAATCCTGTTGCCTTCCGTCTTGATCTTCCACGGGTTTGGAAGATACATAATGTATTTCACAGATCTCTCTTAAAACCATATGTCCAGCCCACGGTACCCTCCTCTTTGCCTCCTCCTCCGATTTTGGTTGATGGCAATCTGGAGTTTGAGGTTTCCAGAATTGTGGACTCTCACATTGTCCGCGGTTCTCTTCAGTACCTCGTTCATTGGAAGGGTTATGGTCCTGAGGAGAGGATGTGGGTTCCGGTGTCGGACATTAAAGCCACTCGCCTCATCAGGGCATTTCATAGGGCTCATCCTGAGAAGGTGGGTCCTGGGTGTCCGGAGTCCACCAGTAGAGGGGGGGGGGGGGGGTACTGTCACTACCAGAGCTTTGGGACGTTCTCACAGCTCTGTTTCTCCACCCCTGTGATGATGTCACTACTAGAGCTGGGAGGAGTTCTCACTGCTCTGTTTACTTTTGGTTTCCTTCCTCCCAGCTGTTCCTCATGCGTTTGATTTCCCTCTCTTTATATCACCCCTCCTCCTATTGTAGGGCGTGGATTATAGTTCTCATTTCAGTTGTAGCTCTTGCTTTATTATCTTCACTTGTAGCTATCAGTTCACTGGACCTGTGTTCTGCTGCAGCAAGCACTCCGGATATTGCCAGCTGTCCTTGGATCAGTCTTCTCTGCGGCTGCAACACCTTCAGCTAAGTGTACAGACATTGTTGTGTACCTGATTATTTTCTGACTGGATCTGAGGTGGCCACGGTTCCCTCCATATACTGAGTAGGGCACCGGTGGCCGTGCCCCTTCCACTATTGTAGGGGTTACAGTGGTCATCAGTCTTAGCACGTGGGCATGCCTCGTTCCGCCATTTGGATCCGGGCATGTGCTTTAGCAGCATAGGGAGAGCTTTGAGGGTCTGACAGGGGTCACCCTTTATCCTCCCTAGTTTGGGTCCGGTCAGTAGCTCTTTTACTGTGTATACTATTGTTGCTCACATACAGCCGTGACAATATCTCGATGGACTTTATAACTGACCTACCGCCGGGGAGGGTAAGACTGTAGTTTGGGTAGTGGTCAATAGGTTTAGCAAGATGGTCCATTTCATTCCCCTGTCTAAACTCCCGAATGCCAAAACCCTGGCATCTATTTTTGTGAAAGAAATTGTTCGATTGCATGGTATCCCGGAAAATATTGTTTCTGACAGGGGTGTGCTGTTTGTGTCCAAATTCTGGAGGGCCTTCTGTCAAAAATGTAAAATTTCATTGTCTTTTTCCTCTGCCTACCACCCTGAGAGTAATGGGCAGACTGAACGCCTTAATCAGTCTGTCGAACAATTCTTGAGGTCGTATGTTGCTGATGACCAGCAATTATGGGTGAAATTTCTTCCATTGGCTGAATTTGCTTTGAATAACCATGTCAATTCTTCTGCTGGGGTTTCACCTTTCTTTTGTAACCATGGTTTCCATCCCCGTTTTCATTCTGGGTCATCCGTCTCCTCCTCTAACCCTGAGGCGGATAGGCTCTCCTCTGAACTGTGCACAGTTTGGGCCCGGGTTCAATCGAACTTAGAAAAGGCTCAAAGTTCTCAGAAACTCAAGGCCGATAGGAGACGTTCAAGGGGGGTGAATTTTCAGGTTGGGGATAAGGTATGGTTTTCCTCCAAGAATCTCTCTCTTAAGGTAGATTCTAAAAAGTTTGCTCCTCGTTTTATTGGACCATATAAGATCACGGAGTTGATTAACCCGGTATCTTTTAGGTTGGAGCTGCCCGAGTCATTCCACATTCATAATGTGTTCCATAAGTCTCTACTTAAAAAATATTTTGAACCGGTAGTACCATCAAAAGCCTCGCCTCCGCCGGTTCTTGTTAATGATGCTGTTGAGTATGTGGTGTCTAAAATAGTGGATGTCAGGAAGGTGCGTAATTCCTTGCAGTACCTGATTCACTGGAAGGGGTATGGACCTGAAGAGAGATCTTGGGTACCTGCCAGGGAGGTTCATGCTCCTAGACTTGTTCAAAAATTTCATTTAGAACACCCTGAGAAGCCATCGCCTGAAGTCTTGGGTCCGGTGGCCCCTCGTAAAAGGGGGGTACTGTAACGGGGTTCCGAAGGTGCACTCGGTCCCCCATTGCCCGCAGAACTGTTGCTTAGCTTTGGGTATGAGGATCTGTGTTTGACCTCATTCCCAGGGCGGCTTTACTAGCTGGGTGGCTCCCATCTCCTAGTCTGCCTTGAGCGCCGAGCTGATCACTCTGTGCTCGACTGGTTTGTCTGTC
Source organism: Bufo bufo (assembly GCF_905171765.1). Taxonomy (NCBI): domain Eukaryota; kingdom Metazoa; phylum Chordata; class Amphibia; order Anura; family Bufonidae; genus Bufo; species Bufo bufo. Next base: position 67,721 of record NW_024399980.1, read on the forward strand.
GGTCATGTGACGCTGGCCACGTCACATGACCCTCACTCCCAACTATAAATACAGGCAGCCTGCTGGCCACAGGTTGCCTGTTAATTTAGGTTTCACCTGTGATTTGGTCTCTCCTGACGTACTTACCACCTGCTGAATTCCTGACGATCCTCTGCCTGCTCCTTGTGTACTTTGCTGCTCTCCTGGTATTTGACCCCGGCCTCCTCCTGACGATCCTCTGCTGACTCCTTTGGTACTTCACGTCTCTCCTGGTATTTATGACCCCGACTTCTCCTGACAATTCTCTGCTTGCTCCATTTGTACTTTGTAGCTTTCCTGGTATTGACTCGGTCCGTTCACATCCTGTTGTTTGTCTATCTGTCATCCCTGCACTTATTCCAAGTTAGGGATTGCCGTCCAGTTGTCCCCTGTCATTAGGACTCGCGAGGCAAGTAGGCAGGGCCAGGGGTAAGGGTGGAGCGCAGTGGTCACTCCCCCCCCCTGTGTGTGTGTGTGTACGCGACCGTTACACTTGTTAAGCAGAAAAAAGTTAAAAGAAATCCAGCTCCACTTGGATAAAGGAATGTGCGTTTATTCAGCTTGTGGTTAAAAACTCATCCATGAATTACAAAAATTAGCTGTCTTGTCTACGCGTTTCGGGCTACCAGAGACAATTGGTGTCAAGAAGAAGGGCTGGAATTGTCTCTGGTAGCCCAAAACGCGTAGACAAGACTGCTAATTTTTGTAATTCATGGAGTTTTTAACCGCAAGCTGAATAAACGCACATTCCTTTATCCAAGTGGAGCTGGATTTCTTTCAACTTTTTTCTGCATTGCTGCCCGTACCTGACACGGGTTATCCGTGCTCACAACCAAAGGAAGGGCAGGTGAGAGCTGCTAAATTTCTCTTTCCTTTATTACCACTTGTTAAGGAACCAAAAGTAATGGGACAATTGTCTTCTCAGCTGTTCCATGGTCAGGTGTGTGTTATTCCCTCATTATCCTAAATTACAATGAGCAGATAAAAGGTCCAGAGGTCATTTCCAGTCTGCTATCTGCATTTGGAATCTGTTGCCGTCAACTCTCGAGATGAGATCCAAAGAGCTGTCACTATCAGTGAAGCAAGCCATGATTAGGCTGAAAAAACACAACAAACCCATCATAGAGATAGCAAAAACATTAGGCCTGGCCAAGACAACTGTTTGGAACATTTTTAAAAATAAGGAACGCACCGCTGAGCTCAGCAACACCAAAAGACCCGGAAGACCATGAAAAACAACTGTGGTGGATGACCGAAGATATCTTTCCCTGGTGAAGAAAACGCCCTTCACAACAGTTGGCCAGATCAAGAACACTCTCCAGGAGGTAGGTGTATCTGTGTCAAAGTCAACAATCAAGAGAAGACTTCACCAGAGTGAATACAGAGGGTTCACCACAAGATGGAAACCATTGGCGAGCCTCAAAAACAGGAAGGCCAGATTAGAGTTTGTCAAACGACATCTAAAAAAGCCTTCACAGTTCTGGAACAACATCCTATGGACAGATGAGACCAAGATCAACTTGTACCAGAGTGATGGGAAGAGAAGAGTATGGAGAAGGAAAGGAACTGCTCATGATCCTAAGCATACCACCTCATCAGTAAAGCATGGTGGTGGTAGTGTCATGGCGTGGGCATGTATGGCTGCCAATGGAACTGCTTCTCTTGTATTTATTGATGATGTGACTGCTGACAAAAGCAGCAGGATGAATTCTGAAGTGTTTCGGGCAATATTATCTGCTCATATTCAGCCAAATGCTTAAGAAATCATTGGACGGCGCTTCACAGTGCAGATGGACAATGACCCAAAGCATACTGCAAATGCAACCAAAGAGTTTTTTAAGGGAAAGAAGTGGAATGTTATGCAATGGCCAAGTCAATCATCGGACCTGAATCCGATTGAGCATTTCACTTGCTGAAGACAAAACTAAAAGGGAAAATGCCCCAAGAACAAGCAGGAACTTAAGACAGTTGCAGTAGAGGCCTGGCAGAGCATCACCAGGGATGGAACCCAGCGTCTGGTGATGTCTATGCGTTCCAGACTTCAGGCTGTAATTGACTGCAAAGGATTTGCAACCAAGTATTAAAAAGTGAAATTTTGATTTACGATTATTATTCCGTCCCATTACTTTTGGTTCCTTAACAAGTGGGAGGCACATATGCAAACAGCTGTAATTCCTATAACGTTCACCTGATTTAGATGTAAATACCCTCAAAGCTGACAGTCTGCAGTTAAAGGACATCTTGTTTGTTTCATTTCAAATCTATTTTGGTAGTGTATAGAGCCAAAAATGTTATAATTGTGTCGATGTCCCAATATTTATGGACCTGACTGTAGGTCTGTGGGGGGGGGGTGATCAGGATGGGGGAAAGACGATGAATTCAGTTTTATCCATGTTAAGTTTTAGAAAGCGAGAGGAGAAGAAGGATGATATAGAAGATAGACATTGTGGGATTCTAGATAATAAGGTGGTGATGTCTGGACCAGAGAAGTAGATTTGTGTGTCATCAGCATAAAAGTGATACTGAAAGCCATGGGACTCTATGAGATGTCCCAGGCCAAAAGTATAAATAGAGAAGAGCAGAGGTCCTAGGACAGAGCCTTGCGGGACACCAACAGAGAGGGAATGAGACGAGGAGGTGGTGAGAGAGTGGGAGATGCTAAACGGCCGGTCTGTGAGGTATGATGTGATCCAGGAGAGGGCCAGGCCAGTGATGCCAAGAGATGAGAGAGTTTGTAACAGAAGGGAGTGGTCGACAGTGTCAAAGGCAGAGGACAGGTCAAGGAGAAGGAGGACAGAGTAATGTTTTTTGGTTTTGGCTGTTAGTAGGTCATTGGTGACTTTGGTGAGGGCAGTCTCGGTCGAGTGGTGGGGTCGGAAACCAGATTGTAGGCGGTCAAAGAGGGAGCAGGAGGAGAGGTGAGAGGACAGTTCTGAATGGACATGTTGTTCAAGTAACTTTGAGGCATACGGAAGAAGTGATATGGGGCGATAACTGGACAAAGAGGATGGGTCAAGTGAAGGCTTTTTGAGGATGGGTGTAATGGTAGCGTGTTTAAAACCAGAGGGGAAGACACCAGAGGTTAGTGATAGGTTGAAGAGATGAGTTAGGGCTGGGATAAACACTGTGGTGAGATTAGGGATGAGGTGGGATGGGATTGGGTCAAGTGCACAGGTGGTGAGATGTGATCTGGAGAGTAGAGTGGAGAGTTTTTCTTCTGTAATGGTGGAGAAGCTGGTTTTGGGAGAAGAGGACTGAGCAGTTGTGTAGAGGGTCTGTGGGGACTGTGTAGTGAAGCTTTCTCTGATGTTGACTATCTTTTGTTTGAAGTATGTGGCAAAGTCCTCAGCTGAGAAGTGAGGAGAGGGTGGGGGCGCTGGGGGACAGAGAAGGGAGTTAAAAGTGTTAAAAAGTTGTTTAGGGCTGTGGGCCAGGGAAGATATGAAAGATGAGAAGTAGGCCTGTTTTGCATCAGCGAGTGAGGATTTGAATTGTAGGAGGGATTGCTTGTATGCGGTGAAGTGATCCTTAGAATTGGATTTCTTCCATTGCAGCTAAGCAGCCCTGGAAGCTTGTCTGAGTTTTTTGGTCAGGTTGGTGTGCCAGGGTTGTCTGTTTATTTTTCGGGTTTTGTTGTGTGTGAGGGGGCAACAGTGTCCAGAGCTGTACTTATTGTGGTGTTATATAGGGTGGTGGCAGCATCTGGGTCTTGGAGGGAAGAAATGGTAGAGAGTGGGAGAAGAGAGTCAGAAAGCAAGTGAAAGTAGAGATGTTTAAGGTTCCTGCAGGGGTGTGCTAGTGTGTGGACCGGGGGAGCAGCAGAAGAGACCAATGAAGAGAAGGTGAGTAGGTTGTGGTCGGATAGGGGGAGAGGCGAATTAGAAAGGTTAGATAGGGAGCAGAGGCGGGTAAAGATCAGATCCAGAGTGTGACCATCTGTGAGGGTTGGAGCATAAGACCACTGTGAGAGGCCGAAGGAGGAAGAGAGCGATAGGAGTTTAGAGGTGGCCGAGTGGCAGGTGTCAATAGGGATGTTGAAGTCGCCCATGATGATAGTGGGGATGTCGGCAGAAAGAAAGTGTAGTAGCCAGGTGTTAATTTTTTGGGATGACACGACTGCAGTGTTTATAGAATTCACGGATAGGCTCAATAATAATCAACTGGGTCTCATTTTCACCGTAGAAATTCAATCAGAAAGCATTCATTTCCTAGATCTAAAAATAACACTGGACAGGAAAGGAGGTATTAAAACAGAGGTGTACAGAAAGCCTACTTGCATTGGCAAAGCTATCATCCACCACCACTAAAGAGAGGCATTCCCGTAGGCCAGTATTTAAGGGCCAGACAGAACTGCACTGATGAGGAGACCTTCCAAAAAGAAAGTAAAAATCTATATTCGAGATTCAGGATGAGGGGTGTAACGGATCTCCTAGCACCCCGACCGGGTACCTCCGTTGATAAATGCTCCCAGTGCCTCCCGAGGACTCCAAGCACTCCGCTCGACACCAATACCACCACAGGAACCAGGAAAAGAAACAGCTCTTACAAGAGCTAGGAGTAATAGCCAGGGGAGTATACAAGTATAGCAATCCCCACACACATGAGACGAGGCTCTATGTTGAGTGTAAAAACAGGAACACTTTATTGAGGGCTACCCGCCCATATTTATGCAGGTCCCCATCTGGTGTACACGCCCCTAGGGGACCAGAAGGCAGACTGTGACAAAGGACAAATACGTAGCACTCAGGATACACAGACACAACACATCCCCACAATGCATCATGGTTTCCTCCTCTCTGCCCTGGAGACACCCGAGGAGCAATTCAATTATCTCTCAGGACAAAGGGAAATCACCAATACACATGTGGGAACAACAGGACAGGAATCACCACCCAAACACACAATGTCACACCCTCACAGCAAACACAGACATTTAACATATTCCCAGATAGCTCAAGTCTGAGTGCATATTATTAGGTGAATAGCACTCAGAATACACAAATACAATAAAATTTGCTATCTGGGTACCATCACATAACATACAATACAATTACACAGACAGATGGTTCTGTCACACACCTCAAAACCCCACATGGCTTGGATCTGAGCGCTCAGATGCCACAAACACAGTCAAATCGCCATGGGGTTTAAGTTTTGCATGGGCTGATGAGAGGGCCCATAATCCTGGGGCAAGAGGCTGGCAACCAGGCCCCTCCAAAACCCAGTGGTGAGGTTATTTTCGCCACACATCTCCCCCTCCCAGGGAAGACTAACCAGATACCCGACCTCACGCCGGTCGGTACCTGAGTTAGTCTGGCAGCCCACCCACAACCAAATACTGGACCTGTTGAATTTGGTAGCCTGTCTCTGTCCAGTGAGTCCACCAAGGTTATGTTGGTAGCTGGTACTCCCGGTCTCTGTGTTGCTCCCTGGCTTGGAGTGGAGGTTGCTTTGTGGGCAGGGATCAGCGGTACTCTGCCCTGGTGCCAGCGTTACCATGGAAGAAGCCTGGTTGGAGCCTGGTTGTTGGAGGGGGAGACTGACTGTCTCCCCTTTGGATACCCAGCTCTGCTGCTGGAGGGGGAGACCGACTGTCCCTACCCCCTGTGCTGTAAGTGCAGAGACCACGGTCCCATCTGCACTGTTGTGGGGCTTACTGTCTCCCCCTGGTGCGTTAAGCTGCCGCTGGGGAGAGGGGGTAACGAGCTCCTCTCCCATACATACTTCCAGCCGCTGGGGAGGGCGACCGACCGTCTCCGCTCCCAATACAGTGTCCTGCTGCTGGGGAAAGGAGACTGGGCTCCCTATTCCCAATAAATCACACGGCCGCTGGGGAATGGAGACTGGGCTCCCAATTCCCTGTAAATCACCCAGCCGCTGGGGAATGGAGACTGGGCTCCCAATTCCCTGCAATTCACACTGCCAATAGGGAGAGGGGGTAACAAGCTCCTCTCCCATACATACTTCCAGCCTCTGGGGAGGGAGACCGACCGTTTCCGCTCCCAATACAGTGTCCTGTTGCTGGGGAAAGGTGACTGGGCTCTCTGTTCCCTGTAGGACACTCTGCCGCTGGGGGACAGGACCGACTGTCTCTGCCCCCTGTAACTCCGCCTGCCGCTGGGGAATGGAGACTGGGCTCCCAATTCCCAATAAATCACACAGCCGCTGGGGAATGGAGACTGGGCTCCCAATTCCCAATAACTCCCATTGCCGCTGGGGGACAGGACTGACTGTCTCTGCCCCCTGTAACTCAGCCTGCCGCTGGGGAATGGAGACTGGGCTCCCAATTCCCTGCAGGAGCAGTGGAGACACCTCAGTCCCATCTCCACCGGCCACCTGGGGTTCTTCCCAGTAACCATACACAATATCCTCCCAGCTGAAGGGCTCTGGACCTGGGTCTGTCATCTTGCTGTCCTGCTGAGCCTTCCCAATGGAGTGGAAGAGATCTCGGTAGTCCTGCTCCAGTTCCCACTCCAGGGTTGCTAGGTGCTAGGTGAGCCAGGTCTTTCTCTACCTCATGGGGGTCATCCCACTCATGCCTAGCCTCCCTCTCATAGAAAATGTCCTGAAGTCTAGACTGTGCAGGGCTCCCGAAGTCAGGCTCTGCAAAGGACTCCCATAACAAGCCAGGACCATCAAACTCCTCTCCCTCTGGCTTGTCATGCTCAGCTGTCCAGGGTGTATATTGTGCCATATACCACCAGAGCGCCTGGTAGGCATCCTCCAGCCATAGCTCCTGCCATACCCGGTGCTCTAGTTCCTTCACCCATTCATCCAGGGGCTGCTCTCCCAGGAAGGGCATCCGCAGGGCCACTTGTGTCTGCAATCGCTGCTCTTCACTGGGGAGACTCTCGCCTCGCTGGTATTGTACATTATCCAGGGCCTGGTACCAGATGCCTTTCCTTAATGCATCCCGGCCATCCAGGTCTTCCTCATCGTATGCCACTGCTGGTTCCATCCTGCTGCTGTCAGGGACGCTGTACTGGGACATGCATTGCCCTCAAATTGTAATTCCAGGGAATGATGTTTCTTTGTAGCTGTCCTTCTGGCTGTGAGAACGATCCCGCCGCTTGCCACCAATGTAACGGATCTCCTAGCACCCCGACCGGGTACCTCCGTTGATAAATGCTCCCAGTGCCTCCCGAGGACTCCAAGCACTCCGCTCGACACCGATACCACCACAGGAACCAGGAAAAGGAACAGCTCTTACAAGAGCGAGGAGTAATAGCCAGGGGAGTATACAAGTATAGCAATCCCCACACACAGGAGACGAGGCTCTATGTTGAGTGTAAAAACAGGAACACTTTATTGAGGGCTACCCGCCCGTATTTATGCAGGTCCCCATCTGGTGTACACGACCCTAGGGACCAGAAGGAAGACTGACACAGGACAGTTACGTAGCACTCAGGATACACAGACACAACACATCCCCACAATGCATCATGGTTTCCTCCTCTCTGCCCTGGAGACACCCGAGGAGCAATTCAATTATCTCTCAGTACAAAGGGAAATCACCAATACACATGTGGGAACAACAGGACAGACATCACCACCCAAACACACAATGTCACACCCTCACAGCAAACACAGACATTTAACATATTCCCAGATAGCTCAAGTCTGAGTGCATATCATTAGGTGAATAGCACTCAGAATACACAAATACAATAAAATTTGCTATCTGGGTACCATCACATAACATACAATACAATTACACAGACAGATGGTTCTGTCACACACCTCAAAACCCCACATGTCCCCATATGGCTTGGATCTGAGCGCTCAGATGCCACAAACACAGTCAAATCGCCATGGGGTTTAATTTTTGCATGGGCTGATGAGAGGGCCCATAATCCTGGGGCAAGAGGCTGGCAACCAGGCCCCTCCAAAACCCAGTGGCGAGGGTATTTTCGCCACAAGGGGATACCCCAAGAAAGTCTTACATCGAGCTTACAACAGAGCTATTAACACCAATCGAGAGGAACTTCTTACTAAGAGAAAAACGGATGGGGATATGGTCATTAGATGTATAGGGACCTTCGATGTGCAGAATAAAAATATCTATAGGATTCTCCAAAGACACTGGCATATCCTGAAAACGGAAAAAGATCTGAGACAGATACTTCCTAAAAATCCAAGTATCACATACAGACGGGGTACTAACCTAAAAGAGATGCTGGTTAGGAGCCATTTTCAAAGGACCCCTAAAAATAAGGGGACATGGCTTAAAACAATAGGATCATACCCGTGTGGGGCCTGCAGTTTTTGCAAATTCATGACCCCTAAGAAAGAGTTTAGGAATCCCCAAGATGGTAAGACATATAAAATACGCGAGTTTATCAACTGCAAGAGTACCAGGGTGGTGTATTGTATACAATGTGAATGTGACAAATTATACATTGGAAAAACGATTCAAGAACTTAGGAGGAGAATCTCCAAACATCTCAGTGTGTTAAATACAAGTGAGGAGACACCACTATCTAGACACCTACAGAGATGTCATGATGGAAAAAACAGTGGTTTAAAGATCTGGGGGATACAGAAGCTTTGGGGATCTCCTAGACAGGGGAGCATGGACCGGAAATTACAACAAGAGAAGACAAAATGGATCTATCGTCTCCACTCTCTTGCCCCAAATGGGCTTAATGAAGGTTTTACCTTCGCCTTATTCTTATAAGTTGGACTGACACGGCCATAATTTAATTTGTAGTAAAATCAATATAATTGGCAATAGATAATTAATAATATAAGGAACATAAGTAGATTAATTCCCCCCAAAACTAATTCTCATACTATAGAGAAATGGGAGGGATAGCTGAGGGGGAGGGGATACCAGTAAAGGGCTCCTATGCCATATCTATCCTTTTTAGCCCTGCACATAGGAAGCAGCAAATTCATCTCTACATATAATACTTACCTTGGGTACCAAGTTTGCCTCCTGTGCACTTGACGTGAGGGTCTGGAATGCTGATGGGATGGATCTGTGGACAAAAATATTGATAGATAAGGTGCAGAAAGTAGACTGTAAAATCTAGAGATACTGATAAATAGAATTAGGATCTGCAATGGATCTGATAAGCCCTCTAATAACAATTATTATATGCATGGGTATATATGTATAATCTAATATCGATAATAATAATATCACTGCACAACAATGGGTGCCCAGTCAGGCACAGATCTTGCTCCACAGAAAGTACAGTACCCATATCTCTTCTCCATTCTGACACCGTTACTGGATATAGCAGGACCTCTGTGGAGAATTCTCTAAGTCTGGACGCATGCTCAATGTAAGGAGAGGGATAGAAGAAACACTAAGTGTGGACGCATGCGCAGAAGAGTGAAGAGTGGAGCGCACAGTCATAGGGCGCAAGCGCAGAAGCCCACTAAGAGATGATCGATCTATGCGCCGACCAGGATGTGAGAGCGGCGCATCTCTGATGACATCATGGGCGAGGAGAGATGCGGTGGGTAACCTGCGACACAGGATGGTGACGTCAGAGGGCATGTCGGTGCCACGTACGTTCAGATATCTTGCCCATTGGAGGCTGTGGCTGCCATTCTATCTGAACGGCCGTCTGATTGGTCGGATTTCCCTTACCCAGAATAACCGAGGATTTAAAAGCCCAGACCCCGCCCCCCAGTCAGTACCTGAATAGTTTCCCCTGAAGACGCAGAGAGGCTCGGCGAAACATGTCGGGACACAGGACTTAGGTTTTAGGCAGGAATTGAGACATGGTGTTCACTGCAAATTGGACACTTAGAGGGTGGATTATCCCGCAAGTCAGTTGAAGCACGGAGTGTGAATACATACACATATATACCAATACAAGTGGTATATACCCGTGTTTCTATTCCTGAGATTTTTAACACATGTTCCCAAGAAGTTTGTTAGTAATTTTAATAGAATGAAATAAAAGTGTGAGTTTTAACATTAGTCAGTGAGGTTGCAAAGCTACGCTCAGGTCCTAGTGACCACCTAATCCCAAAATGATACAAATAATAGAGTAGCAACCTCCTGAGGGATTCTCCCGTTTGTTATATTTAAGCCATGTTTCTGTGAGACCCAAAAAAAAAAAGTTTGAGAGATAAAAAGGTCATGAATGTAGGAGAGTTTGTTACAGACAGATCGTGCATTCCATAATGCTCCTGCAATACCAACCAAAGGAGCGGAGGTCAGAGGAATGGTTATTAGGATTAAGCGGTTGCAGAAATTTGTAGAAGGAGATTTGTAATAGGAGGTAGAGGTGATAGTGGGGATTTGCTGAGGGGGTCCTGGATTTGGAGAGATATCACCAGCAATAAGGAGAAGCAGAAAAAGTGTTAATAGCTGAGAATAAGAGAGGGCAGGAGATATCTGTGTGTGTTTGGGAAGGAAGTGTTTTATGTTGCCAAACAGGTTTGTGCAAGTGGTCAGAGGAAATGGTAAGATGGAGGGACAGATGAGTAGTTCCTTGCTGGGTGAATGGATGTGGGGGTATTTCAGGAGGTTTTGGAAAAGTGGGAAGAGTAAGATGAAAGATAGAAACATTGTTTGCTGTAACTATTTCTTTAATTACCTTTGGTCCCCTTCTGGTTACATTCTGGTTTAATTCGGTATGTGCACTTAAAGAGTTGCACTTGAAAGATGTTGCATTGAAAAGACCAAGGTCTGAAAAGCATCATAGATGAGATCCAAAGCTTCGAAAAATTAATCTACTGACCGGAGAGACTGCGATTCGGTCGACAGAGAAAAATCCCATGACTGCGCATCCCCCTTAAGCAAGGAAATAACAACACCGACTCGCTGTTTCTCACCCTAGATGAGTGTGGACGTAGCCTAAAATACAGTTTGCACTCCTCCCGAAAGAAAATGAAATTATCACGTTCCCCACAGAATCTGTCGGGGAGGGCAACTTTAAGTTCAAGACAGGCCTGGTAACCACCACCACCACCAGGACCAGCAGCCTGTGGTCTCTGAATCTGCTAGACGGTCGTGCGGAGGTCAGCTACCTCCAAAGACAGCCCCTGCAGCTGACTTGCCAGTGCAGCAAGAGGATCCATGGCTGTACACAAGCAAAAAATAATAATGTTACGCTTCAGTGTGGGGGGGAAACACCACACCGAGCATAAGAGGGAAGGGGGGGGGGACAGGGAATCAGGTTCTGAGAACTAGGGAATGAAGATGGACACAATATGGGCATGGCCGGGCAACGGTCACATGTATGAGGCTATATGGAGGGTAAATAACGCACACACGGACCAAACACGGATGCTGCACGGACATCCACACTCATGCAATGTGTAGTTATGTTTTCTTGGACATTTCTTCTACACATAAATGTAAATGAGGCCTTAGGGCTTATGTACACGAGCATGCGTGCCCGCTTCTATGGACAGCCAAGGAACGTGTAAAGGGTGGATGCACAACATTTGCATATGCGGAGCCCTTCAATACAACGGGTCCGTGATCGGCACGATAAGTTTCGCTCCCTATAATAACTAGCACTAGTATAATTTTTTGGATGTACGTCAGCAGGCTCTACAATCTAAGGAAAGCGCTTCATAGAGCATCCTTTTTGATCTGCTCCGTATTGTGCAGAATGATCAACCATTCAAGTCAGCGGCTCCGCACCACAGCACACGGTTCACACGGCCGTAGCCCGGTTTTAGCACGGTTGTTATTTGTTGTCCACATTATGGGCACGGGGCACAAACGCTCTTGGAAATCGAAAAGCTTGTAAGCCATCCATGGCCATGTGCTTCAATTCACGGGCTACGGCGGTGCGATTTCTGTGCTGTGGTGCGGAGCCACGGACGTGATCATTATGGAGTGGATCAGAAAGGAAGGAAGCTCTAGAAGGCGCTAACAGGAGATATCAAAACATTCCAACGCACAACCAAAAAATGTAACGAGTGCTCGTTATTTCAGGGAGCTTCTCCTGCTGATCATGGTCCCAATGTGAACTGCGTCCGCATACTCAAATGGAGCGCACCTACCCGTCCGGTGTGCTTTACTGTCCACATAACTAGGCACACACGCTTGTGAACATAAGTCCTGAAACTAATATGCAGCAAGCTTACTGCTAGTGGGATTAACAGAGGGGCATAATCTGATCAGAAGTAATAATACATTGTGATCTGACAGCTTCATAGGAAAACATGGCAGCAGAGGGAGGAGGATGGCAGAGCATTATACAGACATGAGCATTGGGGGAGGGGCAGAGCATAATACTAATAGGAATAATGGAGGAGGATGGCAGAGCATTATACAGACATGAACAGTGGGGGAGGGGCAGGGAGCATAATACTAATAGGAATAATGGAGGAGGATGGCAGAGCATTATACAGACATGAGCAGTGGGGGAGGGGAGGAGAGCATATTACTAATAGGAATAATGGAGGAGGATGGCAGAGCATTATACAGACATGAGCAGTGGGGGAGGGGCAGAGAGCATATTACTAATAGGAATAATGGAGGAGGATGGCAGAGCATTATACAGACATGAGCAGTGGGGGAGGGGAGGAGAGCATAATACTAATAGGAATAATGGAGGAGGATGGCAGAGCATTATACAGACATGAGCAGTGGAAGAGGGGCAGGGAGCATAATACTAATAGGAATAATGGAGGAGGATGGCAGAGCATTATACAGACATGAGCAGTGGGGGAGGGGGCAGAACATAATACTAATAGGAATAATGGAGGAGGATGGCAGAGCATTATACAGACATGAGCAGTGGGGGAGGGGCAGAGCATAATACTAATAGGAATAATGGAGGAGGATGGCAGAGCATTATACAGACATGAGCAGTGGGGGAGGGGCGGAGAGCATAATACTAATAGGAATAATGGAGGATGGCAGAGCATTATACAGACATGAGCAGTGGGGGAGGGGCGGGGAGCATATTACTAATAGGAATAATGGAGGAGGATGGCAGAGCATTATACAGACATGAGCAGTGGGGGAGGGGCGGGGAGCATAATACTAATAGGAATAATGGAGGAGGATGGCAGAGCATTATACAGACATGAACAGTGGGGGAGGGGCAGGGAGCATAATACTAATAGGAATAATGGAGGAGGATGGCAGAGCATTATACAGACATGAGCAGTGGGGGAGGGGCAGAGCATAATACTAATAGGAATAATGGAGGAGGATGGCAGAGCATTATACAGACATGAGCAGTGGGGGAGGGGGCAGAACATAATACTAATAGGAATAATGGAGGAGGATGGCAGAGCATTATACAGACATGAGCAGTGGGGGAGGGGAGGAGAGCATAATATAAATTGGCATAATGGAGGAGGATGGCAAAGCATTATACAGACATGAGCAGTGGGGGAGGGGGCAGAACATAATACTAATAGGAATAATGGAGGAGGATGGCAGAGCATTATACAGACATGAGCAGTGGGGGAGGGGCAGAACATAATACTAATAGGAATAATGGAGGAGGATGGCAGAGCATTATACAGACATGAGCAGTGGGGGAGGGGAGGAGAGCATAATATAAATAGGCATAATGGAGGAGGATGGCAGAGCATTATACAGACATGAGCAGTGGGGGAGGGGCGGGGAGCATATTACTAATAGGAATAATGGAGGAGGATGGCAGAGCATTATACAGACATGAGCAGTGGGGGAGGGGAGGAGAGCATAATACTAATAGGAATAATGGAGGAGGATGGCAGAGCATTATACAGACATGAGCAGTGGAAGAGGGGCAGGGAGCATAATACTAATAGGAATAATGGAGGAGGATGGCAGAGCATTATACAGACATGAGCAGTGGGGGAGGGGCAGGGAGCATAATACTAATAGGAATAATGGAGGAGGATGGCAGAGCATTATACAGACATGAGCAGTGGGGGAGGGGCAGAACATAATACTAATAGGAATAATGGAGGAGGATGGCAGAGCATTATACAGACATGAGCAGTGGGGGAGGGGAGGAGAGCATAATATAAATTGGCATAATGGAGGAGGATGGCAGAGCATTATACAGACATGAGCAGTGGGGGAGGGGCAGAGAGCATATTACTAATAGGAATAATGGAGGAGGATGGCAGAGCATTATACAGACATGAGCAGTGGGGGAGGGGAGGAGAGCATAATACTAATAGGAATAATGGAGGAGGATGGCAGAGCATTATACAGACATGAGCAGTGGTGGAGGGGCAGGGAGCATAATACTAATAGGAATAATGGAGGAGGATGGAAGAGCATTATACAGACATGAGCAGTGGGGGAGGGGCAGGGAGCATAATACTAATAGGAATAATGGAGGAGGATGGCAGAGCATTATACAGACATGAGCAGTGGGGGAGGGGCAGGGAGCATAATACTAATAGGAATAATGGAGGAGGATGGCAGAGCATTATACAGACATGAGCAGTGGGGGAGGGGCGGGGAGCATATTACTAATAGGAATAATGGAGGAGGATGGCAGAGCATTATACAGACATGAGCAGTGGGGGAGGGGCAGAGAGCATATTACTAATAGGAATAATGGAGGAGGATGGCAGAGCATTATACAGACATGAGCAGTGGGGGAGGGGAGGAGAGCATAATACTAATAGGAATAATGGAGGAGGATGGCAGAGCATTATACAGACATGAGCAGTGGGGGAGGGGCAGGGAGCATAATACTAATAGGAATAATGGAGGAGGATGGCAGAGCATTATACAGACATGAGCAGTGGGGGAGGGGCAGGGAGCATAATACTAATAGGAATAATGGAGGAGGATGGCAGAGCATTATACAGACATGAGCAGTGGGGGAGGGGCAGGGAGCATAATACTAATAGGAATAATGGAGGAGGATGGCAGAGCATTATACAGACATGAGCAGTGGGGGAGGGGAGGAGAGCATATTACTAATAGGAATAATGGAGGAGGATGGCAGAGCATTATACAGACATGAGCAGTGGGGGAGGGGCAGAGCATAATACTAATAGGAATAATGGAGGAGGATGGCAGAGCATTATACAGACATGAGCAGTGGGGGAGGGGCAGAGCACAATACTAATAGGAATAATGGAGGAGGATGGCAGAGCATTATACAGACATGAGCAGTGGGGGAGGGGGCAGAGCATAATACTAATAGGAATAATGGAGGAGGATGGCAGAGCATTATACAGACATGAGCAGTGGGGGAGGGGGCAGAGCATAATACTAATAGGAATAATGGAGGAGGATGGCAGAGCATTATACAGACATGAGCAGTGGGGGAGGGGCAGAGCACAATACTAATAGGCATAATAGAGGAGGATGACAGAGCATTATACAGACATGAGCAGTGGGGGAGGGGCGGGGAGCATAATACTAATAGGAATAATGGAGGAGGATGGCAGAGCATTATACAGACATGAGCAGTGGGGGAGGGGCAGGGAGCATAATACTAATAGGAATAATGGAGGAGGATGGCAGAGCATTATACAGACATGAGCAGTGGGGGAGGGGCAGAGCATAATACTAATAGGAATAATGGAGGAGGATGGCAGAGCATTATACAGACATGAGCAGTGGGGGAGGGGCAGGGAGCATAATACTAATAGGAATAATGGAGGATGATGGCAGTGCATTATACAGACATGAGCAGTGGGGGAGGGGCGGGGAGCATAATACTAATAGGAATAATGGAGGAGGATGGCAGAGCATTATACAGACATGAGCAGTGGGGGAGGGGCAGAGAGCATAATACTAATAGGAATAATGGAGGAGGATGGCAGAGCATTATACAGACATGAGCAGTGGGGGAGGGGAGGAGAGCATAATACTAATAGGAATAATGGAGGAGGATGGCAGAGCATTATACAGACATGAGCAGTGGGGGAGGGGAGGAGAGCATAATACTAATAGGAATAATGGAGGAGGATGGCAGAGCATTATACAGACATGAGCAGTGGAAGAGGGGCAGGGAGCATAATACTAATAGGAATAATGGAGGAGGATGGCAGAGCATTATACAGACATGAGCAGTGGGGGAGGGGCAGGGAGCATAATACTAATAGGAATAATGGAGGAGGATGGCAGAGCATTATACAGACATGAGCAGTGGGGGAGGGGCAGAGCATAATACTAATAGGAATAATGGAGGAGGATGGCAGAGCATTATACAGACATGAGCAGTGGGGGAGGGGCAGAACATAATACTAATAGGAATAATGGAGGAGGATGGCAGAGCATTATACAGACATGAGCAGTGGGGGAGGGGCAGGGAGCATAATACTAATAGGAATAATGGAGGAGGGTGGCAGAGCATTATACAGACATGAGCAGTGGGGGAGGGGCAGAGCATAATACTAATAGGAATAATGGAGGAGGATGGCAGAGCATTATACAGACATGAGCAGTGGGGGAGGGGAGGAGAGCATAATATAAATTGGCATAATGGAGGAGGATGGCAGAGCATTATACAGACATGAGCAGTGGGGGAGGGGCAGAGAGCATAATACTAATAGGAATAATGGAGGAGGATGGCAGAGCATTATACAGACATGAGCAGTGGGGGAGGGGAGGAGAGCATAATACTAATAGGAATAATGGAGGAGGATGGCAGAGCATTATACAGACATGAGCAGTGGTGGAGGGGCAGGGAGCATAATACTAATAGGAATAATGGAGGAGGATGGCAGAGCATTATACAGACATGAGCAGTGGGGGAGGGGAGGAGAGCATATTACTAATAGGAATAATGGAGGAGGATGGCAGAGCATTATACAGACATGAGCAGTGGGGGAGGGGCAGGGAGCATAATACTAATAGGAATAATGGAGGA